>NC_091434.1:8531319-8733819 GCF_964237555.1 Oryctolagus cuniculus | reverse complement strand
CAGTGGAAGATGGCCAAGTGCTTGGGCCCCTGCACCCATGTGGGAAACCCAGATGAAGCTCCCAGCTTCGTCCTGGTCCAGCCCTGGCCATTGCGGCCATTTGGGAAATGAACTAGTAGATGAAGGATCTCTCTGTCTCTCCCTTGCTCTTTGTAACTCTGCCTTTCAAATAAATAAATAAATCTTTAAAAAATCTACTTATAAAGTGGATATGACAAAATATTCAAAATTATTAAATCTAAAAAATTAATAAGACTATGAACTTGTCCCTCTGAGTTCCTGGTTATTATTTATGGGTCTTTTCATAGAATGGCAAATGCCCAAAACAGCACTCCTGTCTCAGAATCAACCCTTGGGACATTCGGATCTGACTAAAAGGTCCATGAGAGTCTCTCAGGCATGGAAAGCCATGACATGGTGGCAAAAAACAATCTAAATGAAGGATCCTGGTGAACAACACTCCAGCAGAAGGATCAGGCCATCAAGGAGAGAGGCACCTTTCTCTGAAGGGAGGAAGGAACCTCCACTGTGATATGGCCTTGACTAAACAAATTCAGAGTTGGTGAACTCAAGGGGCTAGCCTAGACAGCTCATAGCAAGAGCCTCGGGTGATTGCTGACGTCATAAATAAGAGTGCCAATTATTAAATCAACAATGGGAGTCACTGGGTTCATGCTCCCCTCGTAGGATCTCTGTCCTTAATATGTTTATCTATGAAACTCAAATACAACACTACTAGTCGAACAATACCCTATACCTGGTTCGGTTGTGTGAGTGCAACCTGTTGAAATCCCTGCTTAGTATATACTAAATTGATCTTCGGTATATGAAGGTAACCGAAAATGAAACGTGATGAAGGGGGGGGAGGGGAGAGGAAGTGGGTGAGGGGAGGGCCACGGGAGGGAGGGAGGTCGGGGGGAAGCCACAACAATGCAAAAGATGCATTTTATATTCTACTTAAAACTATTGGTTGAGCTCTGTAATTAATACACAATTACTCTTAGGTGTTTAATGCTATAACTAGTACTCAAATAGTATTTTACACTTTATGTTTCTGTGTGGGAGCAAAATGTGGTAATCTTTACTTAACATACGCTAAATTGATCTTCTGTATATAAAGATAATTGAAAATTAATTCTGATGTGAAGGGGAAGGGGAGAGGGAGTGGGAGAGGGGAGCGTTGTGGATGGGAGGGAAGACACGGTGGGGGAGGAGGCTATTGTGGTCCAGAAGCTGTACTTTGGAAATTTATGCTCATTAAATAAATTTAAAAAAATTATTTATGGGTCTTTGTTAATTGTACCCAGTGAATAATCAGTATGCCTGGATTTTCTATTTCCAGGGATTAGTCAAAGCATTGATAAGGAAAAACAAACCATAGCACAAATATTTATAGTTCTTCTTTTAACAGGTTTAAAGCTATGAATTTTGGATATATTTTAAAAGATAATAAAGTTATTCATTTGATATAAAAATGGAAAAGAAAAACATCAAACTCAGTGGATCTGGCCTAGTAAAATGCTCTATCAATTTTTCTTAATTCATAATGTGAAGCAAGCAGGAAAAAAAGAGATTGAACATACACTATCCAGGTAAGTAGATTACATACTGTTACAGGCTTAAATTGAGTTCAGTTTTCTAAAAAAATCTTGCATCTTCCTCCTTAAAAGCCAAGCCTTTGTCAAAGCATCCCCACATGCCCCAAGCTTCAAAAGTACTTCCTATTTTATTTTTTTAAGCACACCCAACTTCACCAAACAATTTAACATGGTTCAAATTGTAGGAACAGCCTTAAATGTTATGCTAAGCTAACTCCAGGGGTTTCCCACAATCCTCTCTTAGGATTTATTTAGGAAGAACTCAGGATCTCTCTTCAGTGAGGGTTTTACTATTTCCAGGCAGCTGCTCAGCAGGTGAGGAGAGCCAGGACTTGGCCGTGAGCTTTGCCACAACTCCTTCAGAGAGGAGATGTGTCTGACAAGCTGCCCTCCTCCGGCATCCTGCACGCCTCTCTCCGGGGTCTGAGCTCAGTTCCTTGATTTGAAAACTTGGACCCAGCCACGAAGCCAAATCGAGAGCTTTAAGTAAAGTCTGGTTCCCTATTAAATCACATTCCTTTTTCCTTTGAGTCTGTCCAAAGCGAGTATCATTTTTTCTTATTAAATAGCTTTTGGGGGCCAGTGCTGTGGCAAAGTCAGTTAAAGCCCCAGTCTGCAGCGCTGGTATCCCATATAGGTGCTGGTTCAAGTCCCAGCTGCTCCATTTCCAATCCAGCTCCCCACTAATGTGCCTAGGAAAGCAGCGGAGGATGGCCCAACTCCTTGGGGCCCTGCACACGCGTGGGAGACCTGGAAGAAGCTACTGGCTCCTGGCTTCAGATTAGATCAGCTCTGTCTGTTGCAGCCATTTGGGGAGTGAACCAGAGGATGGAAGATTCTCTCTCTCACTCTCTTTTAAAAAAATAGCTTTTTGATGGGAAACGCTGCAAATCATTGGTAAAGCTGTTGGACTTCATGCAAATGAAGGCCGTTTAGATTCTTGGACAGCCAAGTCTGGTGACTGAGCTTTGCTGTACTGCACACCGGAAATGGCTAGGAAACCACTTACAGCCATTGCACGTTTAAGGGAGAGGAACAGACAGCCTAACAGTATCATCCATGAGTCAGATCAAGAGGCTCACGCTGCTAAATGATGGGGCTGTGAAGTCGGCTTGGATGTCTGATTGCACTTTCTTCTCCTAATGGAAAGGTGTGACTGTCTACCACGGCACTAAATTGCACCAGAGTTTTAAATGCCAGTGGAAACCTCTCTGAAAAATGGAGAACACAGTTATTTCTCAACACATTGCTTAAAAAAAAAGTAATTTGGTTGTAATTTTCCTTGAAGCAAACCCAGCTAAGCAGTCACTTCCAGCCCACCTCAAGTTTCTAGCAAGAATATAACGTGATTATTTAGTCACTGCCACTGCCAGTCCCTCTGGCCCTGTACTGCCTAAGTACTAGGCTCACTTGTCACGGCAGCATTAGCTCCTTGGCTGGCAAAGTCAGTGAATTCAACACAATGCAGGCAGCCAGTCAGTGCTGCTGACCACTCCTTAGTGCACGAGTCCAGTGCAAGGAGAACCCCACGCACGCAAGGGAGGGAAGGGCCCTCCTGGTTGTTGACCGGGAGAGGCTCCTCCGCGCCCGGACACGCAGTGCACAGAGGCTCCCGAGCACGCGTGCAATGGTTTCCGCCACCAATGGAGGGTCACGTCCCACTGCAGATCCGCTTCCAGGGAGGCAGAGACAGGACATGGTGACTGAGGTTGGCTGTAACTCAGGAAAGCCCACCAGAATGCAAAAGAGCGAGACGCACAGGACCCTGGGAGACGCACAGGACCCTGGGAGACGCACAGGACCCTGGGAGAGGCACAGGGAGACCCTGCGGCACACTTTGACGTGTTCATCGCATCATCGCTGAGCTGGGTGACTTAGGCCGGCCGTCACATCCACACTGTGAGGCTGTTATTGAAATCTGGGAGTCACTGAGAAAACAGCCCCAGGTTGACCTCGAGAAGCAGAGCGTGCCCTGGGGGTCATGCCAAGGACCACTGATACCAGATCTTTCCACAAACAACATATCTGCAGGACCTCCAACAAGAGGGCCGAGCATCCACTCCTATGTCCTACCTTCAGTGGATATTTAAGTTCAACACCTCCAGCAGGTACCATGGGTTGACCAATCCAACCCCCAGTCCTAGTTCTGTTTTCCTTTCCTCCCCTGTAGTATAGAGTCCGGAAAGCAAAATATTCCAGTTCCCAGCTCCCTTTTGAAGCTTGGACTAGCCGGACAACATAGCTCTGGACAGTCAGCTGTAAGTGGAATTCTGCCGGAATTGACACCCCCCTCCATTTCCTCTGCCATGTTATAAAGGATGATGTAGTGGCTAGAGATACAGCAGTCATTATGTGATCATGAGGGAAGCAGCAGGAGGAAAGGCTGAGATCTCAGGGGTGCCATCCAGGGTCATCTGGCCCCGGGACTCCAGACTTCTGGTCATGTGACACAATTAAATCTGTTTAGGGGCTGGTGCTGTGGCATGGTGGGCTACACCTCCCTCCACCTGTGGCACCAGCATCCCACATCGGCACCAATTCTAGTCCTGACTGCTTCTCTTCTGGTCCAGCTCTCTGCTGTGGCCTGGGAAAGCAGTGGAAGATGGCCCAAGTGCTTGAGCCCTGCACCTCGTGGGAGACCTGGAAGAAGCTCCTGGCTTTGGATCAGCCCAGCTCCAGTCATTGTGGCCATTTGGGAAGTGAACCAGTGGATGAAAGACCTTTCTTTCTGTCTCCCTCTCTGTAACTATTTCTTAAATAATAATAATAAACAATCTCTGTTTAAACACTGATAGTTGTTTTTGTACCCAAATGCATTCCTAATTCAGAGCATTCTACGTTGTGAGATCAGTGAGTAGTTTCAAACCTATGAGATGCAACCTCGCCCCTGTTACTCACTGTCAGCAGCAAACGCTACACCTACATCTCCGTGCGCTGGGGGAGACGAGGGGCAGCTTAATCCAAGAGCATCCCCGAACGTAGCCACAGCGTTCCCTAAAGTGATTCTCGGGCCTTCGGCTTTGCCTCTACAGCCAGTATTGTCAGCATACAGGGAAAAAATGCATGATCTCTTGAAGTCTAAATTCCCAAGGGAACTTAAAAATGGAAAGCCTGGGGACTGCACCCACCTGTCCAACCCTGACCTGCCTTTCTGCAAAGCCTAACCCTGCTCACACGACAGGTTCAGAGAGGTGCTGGCCCAGACCCAACACTCCTTGTTGCCATGACTGCTGGCATGCCACTGGGAGAAGCTGAAGCAACTTCTACAGCAACTGATAGGAATGCATGAGACAACTCAGCCTGGATGTTGCCAAAAAGTGGCCTCCAGGCCTGCATCCCTGCAGGTGACCCTGGAATTATGTGACCTCACACAGCCGAAGGGACTCTGTAGATGTGATTACATTAAGGACCTTGATGGGAAGGCGGGCCCAGTGTAAGCACAGCCACCCTTAAAAGGGACAAGAGGAGGCGGGGAGTCAAAACCAGAGGGCGACAGGAAGACGCAGCTACACTGCTGGCTTAGAGGATGGGGAACGGGCCACAGGCTGAGGAATGAGGGTGCTTCGAGAAGCTGGAAAAGGCCGGGACACCTGGAGAAGGAGCCCAGCTCTCCTGACATCTTGATTTCAGCCCAGCAGGGAATTCTGACATCTAGAACAGTAAGATCGTAAATGGTATTTTTAAAAAATTTATTTAATTGAAAGGCAGAGAGAGAGAGAGAGAAAGATCTTCTATCTGCTGGTTCACTCTTCACATGACTTTAACAGTCCAGACTGGGCCAGACCAAAGCCAGGAGCCAGGAACTCCATCCAGGTCTCCCACGTGGGAGGCAAGGGCCCAAGTACTTGGGCCACCTTCTGCTGTTTCTCCAGGAACCTTAGCAGGGAGCTGACTGCAAGTAGAGCAGCTGGGACTGGAACTGGCACTCCACTGCGGGGTGTTAGCATCACAAGCAGAGGCTTAGCCCACTGTGTCACAATACTGGTCCTAAGCCCATACTGTTGTAAGTCACTAATTTCACAGCAGTTCATTATAGCAGCAATAGGAAACTAACACAGGGACAGGGCTGGATCCAGCTCGCACGAGTGTTCTGTTGAGTGTAAACCCAGTGCTCGGGACATCTGGGAATGCCATCTAAGATTTCAGGTTCCCAGCTTCTTTCAGGGCCCCAAACAATGCAACAGGCGCTCTGGCAACAGCTCTCAGAATTTCTCGGTGACAAATCAGTCAGAGCTGGACAGAGGTTGCCTTCTTCAGGTAGCACAGGGGCCTCCAGTAGTCCACTATTCCTCTCACCTTTCTTTCCTTGTTCCACCTGCCTGGCCACTGCATCAACAAGGATTAGAAGTTGTCTACAATCTAGGGGCTGGTGTCATGGAGTAGCAAGTTAGGCCACCACTTATGACTCCAGCATCTCACATCAGAATGCTGGTTCAAGTCCTGGCTGCTCTGTGTTTTTTTTGTTTTGTTTTGTTTTGTTTTGTTTTGTAAGATTTATTTATTTATTTGAAAGGCAGAGTTACAGAGAGGCAGAGGCAGAGGCAGAGAGAGAGAGAGAGGTCTTCCATCTGCTGGTTCACTCCCCAAATGGTTCCAATGGCTGGAGCTGGGCCAATCTGAAGCCAGGAGCCAGGAGCTTCCTCTGGGTCTCACATGTGAGTGCAGGGGCCCAAGGACTTGGGCCATCTTCTACTGCTTTCCCAGGCCACAGCAGAGAGCTGGATCAGAAGAGGAGCATCCCAGACTCAAACGGGTGCCCATATTGGATGCTGGCACTGCAGGCGGCAGCTTTACCCACTATGCCACAGCACCAGCCCCTGTTCTACTTCTGATCCAACTCCCTGCTAATGCACCTGGGAAGGCAGCAGATGACAGCCAAGTACTTGGGCTCCTGCCACCCATATGAGAGACTCAGATGTTGTTCCTGGCTCCTGGCTTTGGCCGGGCCCAGCCCTGGCTATTGTGGCCATTTGGGGGCGTGAGAGTCGGTGGATGGAAAATTCTCTCTCTGTCTCTCCCTCTCTCTCTGACTCTGCCTTTCAAATCAGTAAATAAATTTTTTTTTAAAGTCTGTACTCTACATGAAGGAATGGCCTTTAGGTTCCTAAAACATGCATTTGAAATGGGGGGAGGGGCAAGAATGGGAGGGAAAAGGAGCACATATATCATACATACTCTGCTTGGATTTCACAAGGACACACACCAGAGCCACGCCCCCTCAAACCCGGGAGAGTTCACCTGCAAAGGGCGGCCCCAGCAAGGCAGAGATGCCGTTAGCACAGATGATGATGCCGTAGGCGCTGGGCAGGTGCTCGATGCCCACCAGGTCCTCGGTGACCACCGGCATGAGCGAGAAGTAGCCGCTGGAAAAGCCGATGAGCGCGCAGATGACGGCCAGGCCGGCGTAGGTGCGCGTGAGCGGCAGCACTAGGATGCTGAGGGCCAGCGTGAGGTTGGCCAGGAGGAAGACGTTCCACACGCGCACGCAGGGCGAGTCGGCCACGACGCCCAGGAACACTTTGCCGAGGATGTGCAGGATGGCGATGATGGAAGTCAGCGGGAACACGTCGTTCTGCTCCGACAAGTTGTACAGGTGCACGATTTCGGGCAGGTGAATGAAAGGGATGACAAAGCTGCTGTAGGCGAACAACGCCCAGAAGATGAAGGCCACAAACACGCGGTTGGTGAAGAGCGAGGCCGTCCCAAAGCAGCCCGAGGACCAGACCCCGAAGCCCCTGCGGGCGCGCACGGTGAGGCGGCTCATGGCCTTGAGCAGCCCGAAGGCTCGCGCGTCCTGCCCGGGCGGGGCCTCGGCTTGGCACTCCTGGCCTGCGGGGTCGCAGGGGGTCTCCTGCTTCCCCGGGCCGCCCTCCGGCTCCTTTGTTCTGCCCGGGGGCCCACAGGACTTCAAGGATTCCGCCGAGTGCGCGGGCAGGACCTGCGGCTCGCCCCGTCCCGGGCTGTTTCCGTCCCTCCTGGGAGCCAGCGGCCTCATGAGCGCCCCGCACACGCACAGGTTCAGCGACACGGCGCCCTGGATGAACATGGCGTTGCGCCAGCCGTACTCGGCACACAGGTACTTGAGCAGCGCCGTCATCAGGAAGGTCCCGACCCCCGTCCCGGTCGTGCTGAGGCCCTGGGCCAGGGCTCGCCGCTTCTGAAAGTAGCGGCCCACCATGACCACGGCGGGCAGGTAGGCCATCCCGCTGCCGAGGCCTGCGGGCGACAGAGGGAGAGCTCAGGTTCAAGTGCGGGAACAGCCCGCTGCACTTCCTCACACCGGGGTCTGAGTGCGAGGTTTCTCTCCAACAGAACAAGAAGAGGGATCACAGACAAGCAGGGAGGTGGCCAGGCACCTGCGGGCGCCCCCGCCCCCGCCCACGTCGGTGCCTAGCCATCGGTTTTCTAGACTGGCTTTGCAGCACGGGTTTCTCCAGGAAAACACAGAGCAGCATTTTCAAATCAGACCCAAAGCTCCGTGCAGGAGCCACCGTGTCCCCTGGCATTGCCCAGAAGGCACAGTCGTGGCGAGAGTGACTGGCTTGTCACTCTGCTGACTGTGCTAAGCAACCAGGGGTGTATCTAGACACGAGGGGTGGGAGAGTGACTCTTGCAATGTGCAGGAGCCTCAGGAGTTTGTTCATGGATTAACTGGAAGAATAAAAGGAATTAGGGTGTACCCACCAATTATACATAATGTCAAAAGTACACAGCACTTACTTACTTTTAATTGTCTGTTGAGGAACTAGTAGCAGTTTGTTGTTTATATAAGTTTGTTGTATATATAAGAGGCTGGTGGGGAAGGAGGTGTGTGTTGAGTGTGAGTGTGTGAGTGTGTGTGTGAGAGAGACAGAGAGAAAGAGAGGGCAAGCGAGAAAGCACGCTGGGAGCTCTCTGCACTGTCCGCTCAATTTCACCGTGACCCTAACACCACTCTCACAAAATGAAGTCTACTAAGAAGATAAAGCTAACTAAAATACTGGTCTAGAGGTTGCATTCCTAACTTCTAGACACAGAGGGAAACCATGAGCTCCCCACTCATGATGCCAGACCTCCTGACATCAGGCAGGCCCCCTAACAGCATCAAAGAGCCTTTGACCAGCGTCCCTCCTGGTCGTGGAACAGTTTCCCAATCATCGGAGTCTGCAAGGGGAGCAGAGCCACGACCCTCAGCTGTACCACGATAATTCACACCCAGCGCCCCAAATGGCCGCTGGGCCGGCTTTGTCTGAATTCGTTTTCACAACAACAGCTCCACCCCGCGCCCAAGGAGCTGGGGCTTCCGCATTTTAGAGCGAGGGGTGTCACTGCACCCCAAGGACGACCAGGGACCGGCCGCAGACCCCGCAGCAGGTGCGGCGGGCTCTGGGGCTGGAACGCGGAGCGGAGCCCAGGGCCTGGGCCCCTCCTGCGCCCCCTGCTGTTCCTAGCGGGAACTGCCACTGGGCGGCCGCCGGAGGATTGCGCCTCGGTCAGTTTCTAGAACAACCCGCACTTAGAGCTAGTGGTGCTCGCAGCGACCGCCTACGGCCGGGCGTCCGCGAGTGCGGGGTGGGGTGGGGGGCGCCCCCGTTCCGAGGACGCGCGGGAAGCCAGCGGCCGGGCGCCGCTCCGCGTCACACTCCGGACTGACCCTGAGCCCACCCGCCAAGGAGGAGCCCTCTGGACCCCCAACACCCAGGGGACAGAGGGGCGTCCTGCCGCTGCCCGAGCCGGTTGACCCCCCGAACCCCCGACCCCCCAGTTTCCGGAAACGTCCCCGCCAAGTTGAGAGAAAACGCGCAGGTCTGCGGTGAAAAACGTAGAGGGCCGCCTACCCTTCCAGAATTCTCTCTGGGCACTGAAGGCCACCCCCCCTCGCGCCCTGACCCTCCCGAGAAGCCCACCAGGACCGCCCGGCCGTCAAAGGAGACCCTCCCCCACCCCTGCTCCCCTGCTCCACTTGCTTCTCTGTGGCGCCGAAGCGGGTCCTGGACCGTTTCATTATGTATATTTAAATTCGTTTAGACTTATTTATTTGAGACGGAGAGCGCGAGCTCCCACTGGCTGGCTGGATCCTCCGCTGCTCGCAGTCGCCATGGCTCGGGGCAGGACACTGTCCATGTTTCCCACGTGGGTGACAAGGACCTGCCTCCCAGGGTGGCATCAGCAGGACGCAGAGGTGGGACTTGACCGAATCTGGCCCTCGGATATGGGGTGCTGGTCTCCCAAGTGCTACACTCAGCGCCCCCTTTTGTTGTCTGTAGGATCTTTCTCTCTCCTGCAGAGACCAGTGCCTGGCACATAGCAAAGGACTGAAATGGAAAGACAAAGTTCTCTGGGAACAGAAAATGATTGTGTTTTGAAACCACGCCACTCTCCCCATGCAAGACTACTTTTACGTTTCTGAGATTAAAGTATACAATTTTCGGCTGCAAAATAAATGCATCTATGACTGTTTTGGAAAAACCAATTATTTGTTAAAGAACCAAGAGAGTCTTTGATGTTAGATATAAGGGCACAGTGTTAGCACCCTCATGGTAGGTGGTATTAAGGGGGTGGTGGTTGTGGTGGGAAGAACCCCAATGGCTTTGGGTTTAAGTCCTGACGCTGCACCCTGTAGGTCATCACACGACCTTGATCAAGCCAGCCAAACACCCCGAGGCTCAGTTTACCACTGGTAAATCAGAGATACCACCTGCTGTATTGTGTGTGTGTGGGTGGGGGGTGTGTTATAGCTGGGTAGTAGCAATCTGTCAGTTGATGTCAGTTTCTTGCCTTTTTACAACAGGCTCCCAGCTTAATGAAATCAAATCAAAGTCAGCTTTTAATCAACAAAATGGCCTAATGAATTCTCATGTACTTGCTACCCGGCTTCATCAATGATCCACTCGTGGCCAATTTTGTATTCTCCTCTCCCAGATTTTGAATGTATCATCTCATGTGTACATATTTTAGCATAAATCTCCAAATGTAAGAATTCTTTAAATAGCATAATCATCAGACTATCTCGAAAAAAAAAAACCAATTCCTTGACAGCACTAAATATACAGAAGGTGTCAACTTCCCAAATGTCTCATAACTGACTGCATTTTTCAAAAACTTGCTTAAATCAGCTTCCAAATAAGGCCCACGCAGCCCTATTTGTTGAGATGTATTTTAAGCCTCTGTATTATTTCTTTTTTTTGCTTTGCAATTTATTTGTTGAGGAAATGGGGTCATTCGTCCTGTGGAATTTGTCACCCTCTGAGTTTTGCTGATGGCACAAAGTAAGTTCAACTTGTAAACCATTTGATTTGTCACCGACAGTCCCCAACATCCTGCCTTCAGCAAAGCTTCGGTTTTCCAAGCAGCGGTGGCAAAATATGAGGAGCAGAGCGGAACCATGGGCTGGCGAGCGGGATCCCTTCTCACCTGGGATGTGTCACAGGTGCCTCCCTGGCGGCACCTAGATCCTATTACACGGACTCCCCACCCTTACCAGTGGTCGCCCTCCGCCTGGTTGACTTTGCTCTCCCAAACTGGCATAATTACCACTCAAACGTGGAGGGCGGGCTTTAGGGATGGGTGGACTCAGGCAAAGCCTCACCAGTGTCCAGCCCTCTGTGCAGGGTCCTGGACTCATGCCAGGAAGTGGATGGAGGCGGGGAGGTGCCTTCAGGAGCCAGGCTTAGAGAATGGAGCTGGCAAAGCTGGAGAAATTTTCCCAGATGACTGTGACTATGTAAGGTTATTCAAAGAGACAGTCGCTTTTTGCTTACCAAGACAACACTCATGTATAATTAAAAAGAATTTGCTTTGTTTTAATATATATTGAACTATATATATGGATGAGGGAGAGAGAGTGAGCAAGAGAGAGAGAAACACATGCTCTCGTTCACTGCTTCACTCCCTAAATGGCTGGGGCTGGCCTTGGCCAAGCTGGAGCCAGGAGCACTGTGGGGAGCAATTCGGACTATACTGTTACTGGAATTAAGATTTATTCTATGCATCTGCTCTCCCACAATATGGCGCTGGGAGAGAAGTAAACAGCTTCCGCACAGCTGCCTCCAGTTCAACTGATAAACTGTAGGACTTGCTCCTGATTGGAGGAGAGCAGCGTACTCGGCGTGTGGGCAGCCGAGTTGGGATTGGCGGAGGAGGACTATAAAGGAGGAGAGAGACGGCATGCACCAGGAACATCTATGGGGAACATCTAAGGGAACCCGTGCAGCCCCCGAGAGAACCGGCCAGCGGTGTGCCGCTCCCCTGCGGAAGTGGGGAATGTGGCCAGGGGGAACTGCCCTTCCACGGAGGTGGAAGGGATAGTAGCCAACCCGGGAAGAACCAGCAGCAAACCCGGGGAGGGCCGAGCAGACGAAAGAACAGCGCAGGGTCCTGTGTCGTTCCTCCACGAAGAGGGGGAGCGACAAGCACCATCTAGGTGTCTCATGTGGGTGACAGAAACCCAATCCCACAAGCCATGTCAAGCACCTGCCCCTCCTCCCATCTAAAATATCTAAGCACTGAAAGAAAATATACATCTGCCTCAAATGCTTTTTGGAGTAAAGAAGGATTTCAGTAAAGTTTCTTTCGAATGTGAATGGTATAGTGATTTCATGTGTATGTGCACAGACACCACGCACGCACACACACACACACACACTGCTTTCTGTAGTAGATCTGTGCACTGGCGTAGTCTGTCAACTAGGGCTAGATTGCTGTCTGGCTTCAATGTGCTTCCCTAATGACAGCCCAGCACCCTTATGAATGTATAACCTAACTGACTTGGCTGACTTTTTCACTCAACTACTCAAATAGCTATCAGATATAGATAGATACATAGATACATAGATAGATACATAGATAGATAGATAGATAGAGTGTATGTATAGATAGATACATAGATTCATGCATGTATGCATAGATTCATGTGTGCATGTATAGATTCATGTATGTGTGTATGTATAGATTCATGTATGTGTGTATGTATAGATTCATGTATGTGTGTATGTATAGAAAGATGTTAATGCACACACATACACATATTTATTTATTTCCAGGGACTCATTGAAATGTAACTGTGCAAGGAAGTGATCTGTGTGAATCCCTCTACCTGCTGATAAAGGAAATTATGGCTGGGAACACACAGGGCAGGGCAGGCTCGCAAACACCACTGCCTGGCCGTGGGTCCCAGGAGACTGACCCTGGGCCGGCTCCAGCTTCTCAGGCTCTCTCCATGTACGCGGGCCTTACGCTGTTTCATTAATGTGAACACTGCTGGAGGCGTAAATGACTATTCTGCGATTCAAGCTTGATTCTGCAGTCAGTAAACGAGAGAATGTTATCAGACTCCTTAGAGTTTGTCCACCTACGACCGCATCGTTTCCCTCTTTTCCTGTCCCTCGAAGGAGAAAGGGGAGCCAGTTAGAGCTGGGCATGGAAAACGTGACTCGACCCCATTAGGAGGGCCAAGGACGTTTGTTCAGTCGGTTCTTCACGCTCAAGGCACATTTAACATCTCATATTAAAATGTATTTCCTGGAGGGCAGGGTAGGGTGGCGGGGGATAAAGGAGACAGAACAGAACGTTCCTGTCTCCACTATGAAATTCCTTGCCAAAATGCCCAAAGCAAACATTTAAAACCAGAGGAAGAGACAAATGCGCTTACCTGCTGCCACCCCGAAGGTGATGAAGAGACAGTGTACGTTCGCAGCGTAGGCACTCAGCACCCAGCCCAGAGCATTCACCAGCCCCCCGGTGATGGTGGTCCGGCGGCAGCCACAGGTGTTGATGAACACGCCGATGAAGGGCCCTGCACAGAGCAATGGGGAAAGCAATTGGCTCACGGTGCTTGACTCTCGGGCTTGCTTAGAGAACCCTCCCGTGAAGACGAGGAAGAAAGCAAGACCGGAGCTGTCCCAGCAAAAGCAAAACGAAACACTGCTTTGTGCAAAAGCCTTCCAGCACGCAGGGAGGGGTGTGGGTCATTTCATCAGAGAGCAGAGGGGCTAGGTTTCCCAGGAACACAAAGACTGGGTCTCTCCTTACGCCAGTGGCTTAGGGGTGTCTTCCTGCACCTGAACCAGGTTCCATCACCGCCATCGCTGAAAGGTTCGGGAAACTCATAGAAAATCCAGGGGCCGCACAGACTAACTTCCCACACAGCCCGAGTCGGCTGGTCCTGTGTGGCTGCGTCACACCCTCTGCAGTACCCACAGTCCCTGCCCTTCCCTCCTGCTCCATGCCTGGTCCTGTGTGGCTGGGTCACACCCTCTGCAGTGCCCACAGTCCCTGCCCTTCCCTCCTGCTCCATGCCTGGTCCTGTGTGGCTGGGTCACACCCTCTGCAGTACCCACAGTCCCTGCCCTTCCCTCCTGCTCCACGCCTGGTCCTGTGTGGCTGGGTCACACCCTCTGCAGTACCCACCGTCCCTGCCCTTCCCTCCGGCTCCACGCCTGGCCTCACATTATTTATCTGGTCCTCTTTACACACCTGCATGTCAGGCGCCAGACCTCACGGGAACGTGGGAAGCAGGTTCTCAGAACTCCGGTGCTCTTTCATGAGGCCACCCAGCTGCAAACCAAACTGAGATGGACTTGCTCAGTGCCTGCCTGCACTCATCAGCCCGTGCGCTGATGGCGCGACGTGGGGACGCAGGAGTCCCCTGCCTGGGCATTTGTGACAGCAGCACAGCACTACGCTGCCATTTGATGCAAACCCTAACACTCTGTCATCCAGTTCTTTAAAAAAGTCCTTATTTATTTCAAAGTCAGAGAAAGAAATATAGACAGATAGACAGACAGATCTTGTATACACTTGTTCACTCCCCAAATACCAGCAACAGCCAGAGCTGGGCCAGGCCCAGGTCAGGATCCTGAAACTCAATCCAGGTCTCCATGTGGGTGGCAGGGACTGGAGCATTGAGCCATCATCTGCTGCCTCCCAGAGTGTGCACGAGCAGGAAGCTGGAAACAGAAGTGGAGCCGGGACTTGGAGTCAGGCACCCTGTGAAGGGGTGTGGGCATCCCAAGTTGCATCGGAACCACTGAGCCAAATGCCTGTCCCAGACCTTCTAGTTTTTACTTGTCAATCTCTGATTCTTCCTGCACTTTGTGGCAATTTCTGATGTCACTGAAACTGAATGCTTGCCTTGTGCGCAGAGATTCCTTGTTCAAACAGCAATGCGGATGTTAGTAACACAAGGTTAGGCTGTACTTGCTATTCCGTGAGCTGGCTCTTCTTAAACATCATCTCAGGTCCCACGATTATTCCTTACACAGTTACAGCACCCTATATGCAAGTGGGACTATCTCAAGGTGAAGCTCCCCTTTTAGTCCACACTGAATAAAATTTCCCTTTAAAGTTCTGGCTGCATGCATGTGTGTATTTGAGTACATAGCCTGCTAAAGGGTGTACCTTGTCTGGTAGTTTTGAGATTGGTCCTAAAAATTAGAAAGATAAAGACTTTTTAAATACCATAAGATGCAAATCTCTCCAATTTTTTTTTACAAATATTTTTCCTTATTTAATAAATATTTTTGGGGCCGGTGCTGTGGTGTAGTGGGTAAAGCTGCTGCCCATGGTGCAGGCATCCCATATGGGTGCCAGTTTGAGACCCAGCTGCTCCACTTCCTATCCAGCTCTCTGCTATGGCCTGGGAAGATGGTAGAAGATGGCCCAAGTGCTTGGGCCCCTGCACCCATGTGGGAGACCTGGAAGAAGCTCCTGGTTCCTGTCTTCAGGTCAGCGCAACTCCAGCCTTTGTGGCCAACTGGGGAGTGAACCAGCGGATGAAAGACCTTTTGCTCTCTCTCTCCTCTGCTTCTCTGTCTGTGTAACTCCGAATTTCAAATAAATAAATAAGTCCCAGGCCATAGCCATCTTCTACTGCTTTCCCAGGCCATAGCAGAGAGCTGGATCGGAAGTGGAACAGCCAGGATTCAAACCGGTGCCCATATGGTATGCTGGCACTGTAGGCGGTGGCTTTACTCACTACGCCACAAAAAAATTTCTTGGGGGGCTAGTGTTGTGGCATAGTAGGTTAGGCAACCACCTGCAAAAGTATCAGAAGATGGCCCAAGTGCTTGGGCCCCAGCCACTCACATGGGAGACCCAGACGGAGTTCCTGGCTCCTGGCTTCAGCTTGACCCAGCCAGGCTGATGCAGCCATCTGGGGAGTGAATCAGTGGATGGAAGATCTCTCTCTCTCTCTCTCTCTCTCTCTCTGTGTCCCTCTCCTCTCTCTGTAACTCCACCTTTCAAGTAAATTAATAAATAAATCTTAAAAATATTTTTTATATTTGAGAGGCAAATAAACAGAACGCTCCCATCTGTTGGTTCACTCCCTAAATGTTCACAACATCTGGGGCGGGGCCCGTCCAAAGCCAGGAGCCAGGAACCCAATCCAGGTTCCCATGTGGGTGGCAGGGACCCAACAACCCCAGCCATCACCCGTTGCCTCTCAGCATGTACAACAGCAGGAAGCGGGATCAGGGGCTGGGACACGAACCCACACGCTCTGATATGGAAGGCAGGTGTCTTAACTGCTAGGCCACGCACCCTCCCTCATGTTTTCATTTTTCTAAACCCACAGTCACTCGGCCGTGCCAAACCTGGAAAAGTAGGCAAAAAGCAGAACAATGCACAACTAGCTGGTGTGTGGCCGATAGCACTTTAGGATGGGCAAGTTCAACAGACCACAGACCTGAAGCTCAATCCCACTTTCTACATCACAGAAAGGGTGTAGAAGCAAGTTTTCTAAGGTGTTGTGTGCTGATGAAACATTGTCTCAAGATGGGATTTTTTTTTTTTTTTTTTGGACAGGCAGAGTGGACAGTGAAAGAGAGAGAGAGAGAGAAAGGTCTTCCTTTTGCCGTTGGTTCACCCTCCAATGGCCGCCACGGCCGGTGCGCTGTGGCCGGCGCGCCGCGCTGATCCGAAGGCAGGAGCCAGGTGCTTCTCCTGGTCTCCCATGGGGTGCAGGGCCCAAGCACCTGGGCCATCCTCCACTGCACTCCCGGGCCACAGCAGAGAGCTGGCCTGGAAGAGGGGCAACCGGGACAGAATCCGGGGCCCCGACTAGGACTAGAACCTGGTGTGCCGGCGCCGCAAGGCGGAGGATTAGCCTAGTGAGCCGCAGCGCCAGCCTGAAGATGGGATTTGAGGAAGAAATTCCTCCCAAGCCAGTGAAAACAGTTGCATCTGGAGGAATTTTACAAACCGTAAAGTGACCACGGCTTTCCTGATAAAAGCCAGAGGTCTGACTGCATCGTCCTAGGAAGGACTCCGAACCTTGGACCACTTCCCACAGCATGCAAGGGCAAGCTGCTGCCGGGACCCTCGGAAGTCAGCCTGTTTTGCCCATCCCAGCATCCGACAGGCTGAACAAAGTGAGGTGAGCCTTGGCAATGCTCAGGGATGTACTTCTCTGAGCTCCATGTCTCCCAGGGGAGAACAAAGACTCAGGAGCCGAGAAGTCGATGGCTCACTTGGCGACTTGGAGCCCATCCCAAGAGAGTCAGGACTTTGAAAACCACCGCACCATGGTTCTGCTGTGTGGCCTGAACTGACCACCGCTGCTCGAAACCCGTGGAGGAGTGAGTTGTCTGCTGCAGCTTGTGGCCCCTAACAACGCTGGAGTCTTCAAAAATTTCATGGGAAATGCATGAAAAATTGGCACAGGTTTCAGATTTTTTTTTTCTGCACCACAATCAACTTATCTTCTAATTCCATTTCCATGAACTTTTTGAAGTACCCTCACAGGGTGCCTTCCAAGAATAATTTAGATAGCTACTAGCACCTAAAGCTGCTATCGATATGAATGAGGTGACTACCCTATCAATTTTTTTAAAAAACTGTATTCATTGGAGAGGAGGAGGACTAGGAGGAGGAAGGAGAGAGAGAGAGAGAGAGTAGTGACACACACACACACACACACACACACACAATGCTTCTCCCCACTGGTTCACTCTCCAGATGCCTGCAATGGCCAGGGCTGGGCTGGGGCCAGAACTGGAACTGGAAATGTAATCCAGGTCCCCCACTTGGGTGGTGGGAACCCAGTTCCTTGAGCCATCAGCACTGCCTCCTTGAGTCAGCACCGGCAGGAAGCTGGAGCTAGGAGCCAGAGCAGGTATCCACCCCACGCACTCTGGTATGGGCTGCGGGCATCTTAACGGCCAGGCTAAACATGGCTCACGGGGATCTCATTTTGCGGTTACAATCTGGAGCCTCCTGCAGGATAATGTGAATCTGGGCTAGAAAGGAATGAAACAATACATATTTATTGAATTTGCCACATACAAATCACTGACCAAGAAACACGTGGCTTTTTTATTTGTTTTCTAAATTTTAACCTGGAAGAGGTAACCCAATTTGAGGATAATGATAAGGAAACAAAATGTGAGAAAAAGCGATTTATGCTTATTCGTTTCAGATGGACTTTTGGTTTTTATTTGATGTGGATGCAAACCAGCTATAGGGCCATCCTGCACTGAATGAAGTTCAGCCTTCAGTAAATCACTTCCTGTCTCCGAGTGTTGCATGGTCTTCCTCTGCAAATGACGGATAATGGTCTAGAGCCCTCAGTGTTCAAGGATAAAGAGAGATCGTGGCCCAACACGTGCTTGGTGTGTATGAAGCTCTAAATAAAGGAGAGTCGATACTGCTGGTTTCTGGCTTAGAAAATTTCCTTTATGTTGTTTAAAATATTTGCAAACCCCCCTGGACTGGAAGTCCGGGATAATGAATAGAAATGGGAGAATAAAGTCTTTTTATTCATGTATCTATGATTTCAGAGTCCCAGGGGAAAAAGTGTTTTCATATGGCCGGGAATTGGCCCTATGGAAAGCTGTACTCAAACACGGTCACTTCCAAGTTCAATTAAAGATGACCTCACAGTGCACCATCACTAGGCACTGGGTGTTCTTATTTTGAGGATCATCTCCAAAACCATATCCAAAGTGCAGGACTGGTTTTCACTGCTTGCTTCTGTGGACTATGTGAAACACAAAATAGTGTCTAAGACAACCTCGAGAATATTGGAGCATTTCACATCCTGGCCTTTTACGGAGCCTCCCCACCCGTCCCTGGCAAACACAGACTTCCTAAATTGTTCTACTCCTTTAAATAGTCTTAGCGTGTAAGAACGCTGGTTCTAAGTGTTCTAGCACGGTTTTCCTTTAGTAACTTATTGAGAGGGCGGAATCACAACCAACATAAACCCAGAACATTCCCCACCCCAAAGTGCATTCCCACATGACAGCAAGTCCAAGTTTTAACAAGACCAGTGCAGGCAGAGGGGGCAAACTCAATAATGTTACAGACAAGAGGGATTTATCAACAATTCTCTGACACACCGTCTAGTGCCTTTATTTAATGTTAGGACTAGATCAGTGCTAATTCCCTTTGATACACACACACACACACACACACACACCCCTTGCATCTTGCAAGACAACATTTTGTCCCTGTTTTCTGTCATTAGCACTACCACTGTTAGTAATGTTGTTTGTATTATCAAAACTAACAGCGACTAAATGCCAGACAAGACCCACAAATCTCTCAATTGCATTCAAGCAATTAATTGCTAATGCAGAAATCTCTGAAAAGGCCCAACTTTCCAACCAACCACACATATGCCCGCCTTACACATATTGTCACAAAATCAGAAAAAACAAGGAGGCTATTTATATTTCAACTATAAAACGTAGCATAGGTATTTTAGATAAAAATTATTTGGAGGATAGCATTTAATTTCAGGCAAAACAACCAAAAAACATTAGGGTATGGTGGGACCAGAGGCTTGTGAAAAGAACAAAATAAAATTAAATGAGCTGGACCCGGCGCTGTGGTGTAGCAGGTTAAAGCCGCTGCCTACAGTGCTGGCATCCCATATGGGCGCCAGTTCGAGACCCAGCTGCTCCACTTCCAATCCAGCTCTCTGCTATGGCCTGGGAAAGCAGTAGAAGATGGCCCAAGTATTTAGGACCCAGCACCCATGTGGGAGACCTGGGAGAAGCTCCTGGCTCCTGGCTTCGGATCAGCTTAGCTCCGGCCTTTGTGGCCATTTGGGGAATGGACCAGTGGATGAAAGAACTCTCTCTCCCTCTTTCCCTCTACCTCTCTGTAATGCTGCCTTTCAAATAAATAATTCAACCTTTAAAAAAATTAAATGAGCTAGGCCGGCGCCGCGGCTCAATAGGCTAATCCTCCGCCTTGCGGTGCCGGCACACCGGGTTCTAGTCCCGGTCAGGGTGCCGGATTCTGTCCTGGTTGCCCCTCTTCCAGGCCAGCTCTCTGCTGTGGCCCGGGAGTGCAGTGGAGGAGGGCCCAAGTGCTTGGGCCCTGCACCCCATGGGAGACCAGGAGAAGCACCTGGCTCCTGCCATCGGATCAGCGCGGTGCACCGGCCGCAGTGCGCTGGCCACGGCAGCCATTGGAGGGTGAGCCAACGGCAAAGGAAGACCTTTCTCTCTGTCTCTCTCTCTCACTGTCCACTCTGCCTGTCAAAACAAAACAAAACAAAAAACAAAAACAAAATTAAATGAGCTATTGTAGAGGCATGCACCAGGTATAGAAGAGATACTTATGAAACATTAGTAGAGAGTTAAAGTTGTTTAGTTCCCAAACTGAAACACATTACAATAATAACATTCTATTTATTACTTCCTGACTTAATATTGCCAACTATCTAAGAATTGGTTTCATAGATTGCTGTGTTATATGTTTAACTAGTAAATTAAAAATTATTATTCCTTTCTGTTAGCTCTGTCAGTTACCTTTCTAAAAACAGTTGAATAGATTTTTCAATAACAGATGATAAATGGCATTTCAAATTTAAAACATTAGAACTCTGAAATAAGATTATTACTTGATTTTTTTTTGACAGGCAGAGTGGACAGTGAGAGAGAGAGACAGAGAGAAAGGTCTTCCCTTGCCGTTGGTTCACCCTCCAATGGCCGCCGCGGCCGGCGCACTGCGGCCGGCGCACCATGCTGATCCGGTGGCAGGAGCCAGGAGCCAGGTGCTTCTCCTGGTCTCCCATGGGGTGCAGGGCCCAAGCACCTGGGCCATCCTCCACTGCACTCCCTGGCCACAGCAGAGAGCCGGCCACTTGATTTTCAATTGTTTTCTCTACAATTTTTATCTTTAAAATGCTTATATGTGTTAAAAAGCAGAGATTTGTAATGATAGATAATGAATTATAATGGTTGAGAAAACAGAGTTTAGGGACTGGCATTGTGGCTCAGTGGGTTAAGTTGCCACCTGCAATGCTGGCATCCCATATGGACACTGAGCCCAGTTCTGGTTGTTCCACTTTTTTTTTTTAAGATTTATTTTTTATTTATTTAAAAGATAGGGTTACAGAGAGAGGTAGAGACAGATCTTCACTCGACTGGTTCATCCCCAGATGGTCGCAATGGCCAGAGCTGAGCTGATTTGAAGCCAGGGGCCAGGAGCTTCTTCTGGGTCTCCCACGTGGGTGCAGGGGCCCAAGGACCTGGACCATCTTCCACTGCTTTCTCAGGCCATAGCAGAGAGCTGGATTGGAAGTGGAGCAGCCGGGACTAGAACCAGTGCCCATTTGGGATGCTGGGGCTTTAACCTACTGCACCATAGAGTCGGCTTGTTCTGCTTCTAATCCAGCTCCCTGCTAATGCGCTTGGGAAAGCAGTGGAAGATGCCCAAGTGCTTGGGCCCCAGCACCCACATGGGAGATCTGGATGGAGTCTCAGGCTGCTGGCTGTCACTGTTGCAGGCATTTGGAGTGTGAACCAGGGGATGGAAGATCTCTCTCTCTCTCTCTCTCTCTCATCACTCTGCTTTTCAAATAAACAAATCTTTTTTTTAAAGATTTATTTATTTATTTGAAGGTCAGAATTACACAGAGAGAGAAGGAGAGAGAGAGAGAGAGAGAGAGAGAGAGAGAGAGAGAGAGAGAGAAAATCCGCTGGTTTACTCCCCAGATGACTGCAATGGCTGCAGCTATGCTGATCTGAAGCCAGGAGCCAGGAGCTTCCTCCAGGTCTCCCACGTGGATGCAGGAGCCCAAGGACTTGGGCCATCTTCCACTGCTTTCCCAGGCCATAGCAGAGAGCTGGATTGGAAGAGGAGCAGCCGGGACCAGAACTGGCACCCATATGGGATGCTGGCACTGTAGGCAGTGGCTTTACCCGCTACGCCACAGCCCCAGCCCTAAATAAACAAATCTTTATAAATGACAAGTGATTCATGTCCGGGAATGTTACGGAAAAGAAATACTCTAAAGTGCAGGAAATAAATTTTTTGAAAGAAGAAAACAGAGTTTGGAGCAAAAGAGGATTTTTTAAATGATACGTTTTTGAACTTCTCCAAGTGTTGGAGACACTGCAAATAGTTATACAAAAGGACAAACCCTGTGTGACTCCACTTCCACCAAGGACCCGAAGAGTCGGATTCAGAGAGACGACAAAGGAGCAGTGGTGGCCAGGCCCAGCATCAGTGTTTACTGAGTGCAGAGGTGCAGGTTGGACACATGACGAGTTCAGGCGCTGGTGACAACTGCACACCCGTATGAACACGCTGAGTGGCTTCCTGTCCATACACCCCAGGTGGGCTAAAGCCAGAACCTTCTATCTTAGGCATGCTATACCGCGCTAAGACACATCACTAACATGTGACCTGCCACACATTCACATTGTCATTGTATCTGACTCAGCTGCGGGAGGGGCACCACATACCCACGATCAAGGTGATGCCCATGCTGAGTGAGCTGACCCAGGCCGTGAGGCCGCGGCTCTGGCCGAACTCTTCCAGCCACTCCACGTTGAGGACTCCCAGGGCCATCTGCGAGCCCATGACGAGGATGTGCACAAAGAAAGACGACAGGACCATCATCCAGGCCCACCCGCCATCGATATCCGGGTGGGCCTTGAGCGTCTTCTTGTCCTTGGGGTCATCTTCAAACTCATAGCCAATATCTTCATGGCTTGTATACATTTTCCAAGATTTCCTGAAATACAAATAAGAAATGCTTTCACTGGCCATCGCTACAACAATGCCTTCGTCTTCTCTGGCCGGGGCTCTCTCTGAAGCCATAGCAGACTTTCTGTTCATCTTTGTCATCACGCAGATGTGGGGACACTGCTCACTTTTTCACAAGATAGAGTGTTTTAGGAAGCCTGCGTCATCTGCACAGCCATCCCAGGGGAAAGATTAGAATATTGGAAACAGCAGAGATGTGAAGGGACTTTTCCGAGACTTCATGGCCAGCGTTTAGTGCGGCCGGATGGGAAGCAAGATTTGAACCCAGTTATTCTGTCTCCTACAGAAAGATGGATAGAGACGGGTGACAAGAAACGTGCCAGAGAAGTAAGAGCTGGCCCCAGGCAGCCTTTCAGGGTAGTTTCCACTTGGTGAGCTCTCGGCAGAGGATCTGGGTCTTAGTTTTTGTGGGTCCAAGTGTTCCATTTGTTCAGAACTGCCAGCATGGGTTAACCTCAGAGGGACTGACTCATACTAACCCAACTCAGGAGAGACTGATAAAGTATAAGGCGATTTTTTTTTTTACTTTACCATGGGAAACACAGCTTCTAATATTGGTGATACATCTGATGGTACAAAGCACACACACATCCATCCCCAGCATTTTCCTGGGAAATATGAGTTAGAATAAAATCAGGAAATAGGAAATTAGGCTGAAGGAGGTGAGGTTAATCAGGTAGGCAGGGGCTAAATCATACAGGGCCTTGCAGGCCATATAAAGAGCTGGGGGTTTCTCTTGTAAGTAACAAACCACCATTGGCTTACTTCACACAGGGATGCTACACACCTGGGGAGGGGAGAAATAAGCGACACTTCATCCTGGAGGAGACCCGTCCTCTGAGACTGCAGTGGGTGGGGCTCAGGCAGTGCAGAGGGGCTGGGAATGACACCTGATGGCTTAGTCTCTTGGGCGAAGCAGAAAGTGGGGTCACTGGCTGAGAGTGGGGGCAACATGGGGGCCCTAGAGTTCAGGATACAGTGGAGACTCCGGCTACGACGAGTGGGCATGAGACAGCTGGGTAGTTCCAAGTCTAGCATAGCAGCAAGGCTATGCACAGTGCAGCACCATGGACAGAGGCAGGGAGCCCTCTGCCCACAGCCTGGAATCAGGGTCCATGGAGCCCAACAGTAACAGACGACGAGGGGCCTGCTGCTCTCCTCACCATCACTGGTCTCTCCCTCTGCCTCTCTGTGACTTTGATATTTCCCCACCGCTTCTGATTCTCATCAGGATCCAGCCCAAGCTCCCGGCTTGACTGGTCTGTGCTCCAGCTGTGGTGAGCCTCTCCTCCCAGTCACCTGCCGTCCCCGCCCCCACAGCACCTGCTGCCCCCACCTGCCCCCGAAGCACCTGCTGCCCCCGCCCACCCCCGAAGCACCTGCTGCCCCCACCTGCCCCCGAAACACCTGCAGCTCCCCGGATGCCACTCCTAACCCCCACTCTCTTCTGCTCATTACTCACTCTCTGGCTGTTGGCTTTGGCCTGGCCCGGCTCAGGCTGATGAGACCATCTGGGGAGTGAATGAGTGGATGTAAGATCTCTCTCTCTCTCTCTGTAACTCTGACTTACAAAGAAATAAAACAAATCTTTAAAAAAAAAGAGATCCAATGACATCCTAACAGTGAACCTTAATATGGTGACAAAAAATCTTGAGAAAATTTCTAGTACCCATCAGTAGAGTTGTTCCATAAGACAGTCGTGGTGCAGCTGGATCACACAAGCCTGCCATCAAAACTCAAAAGGTCATGTTCAAGTGTGAACCACACCCAGGGGCTACCCAATGGAACATACATAACCTGATGGGACATAGATGATAACCCCTGTGTGGTTGGTGTCCACAATGCGGATCCCTGAGCTAAAAAGCAAAATGTTGAAGAAGGAATCTCAATCAAGGAATTTCTCCTCTCTTTTTTAACTGAATGGCAACATTACAGAGAGAGAAAGAGAGACAGAGAGAGACATCTTTCCTCTGCTGGCTCACTCCTCAAATGGCTGCAATGGCCAGAAATGGGCCATGTCAACGCCAGGTGCCAGGAGCTTCTTCCAAGTCTCCCATGTGGGTGTAGGGACCCAAGCATTTGGCCATCTTCTGCTGCTTTCCCAGGTGCATTAGCAGGAAGCTGAATCAGAAGTGGAGCAGCTGGGACTTGAACTGGCACCCATGTGGGATGTCAGTTTCACAGGCGGCAGCTTAACCCACTGCGCCTCAATGCTCGCCTCCTTCTATTTCCAATGCTGTCCAGCCTCTTGCCTCCAAGTATTTTAGTGGTTAAATTATAAGAGCAAGAGAGAGAGAGAGAGAAAAAGAAGGGGGTAGGGAACAGATGGTTCAAGAGCCTTCTCTCTTGGGAAAGCTGTGTGCGTGTGTGTATGCACATTCATGTGTGTGTGTGCGTGTGTGTGTGTGTGTGTGTGTCTGTCACTCTCTTTCCCTCCTCCCAGTGTCTGAGCCTGCCTGGAGCTACACAGGCCAGGGGCAGCCCCAGCTGTCCTAACTGCACTCCTAGAAGGGCCCAGAGGGTGAGCCCAGCAAGGTTCAGAAGGGGCAGCTGGTGGTCTTCCTGTGTCCCTGAGGCTGTGTGCAGAATCCCAGGGTGTCAGAAAGAAGAGCTGTAGAAATGGAAGGGAGATGAACTCCTAGGCAGGCTCCCAGCGCAGATCGCTCCTGGGAGCAGGAGTCTGGGGTCTTCCCCACTCACAGCAAGCAGGGGACTCTGCAGCGGATACCAGCTGGGCGTCCTCCAATCCGATTCGGTCCTCACAGGGCTCAGTCCCAGTCTCTGCCCCTCCTTTAGATGCCCACGGCAAGCCCCAGGTGGTTTTGTGCCTGCTTCTCACTGACAGGCTGAGAATTGGGGTTCCTGCAACCCGCTTTGCAGCTTTGGCTAATTTGCTAGAGCAGCTCACGGAACACAGGGAAACCCCAGCCTTTACCACTTGGACCTTACAAAGGCTACAGAGGAGGAGACGCATGGGGCCGGGTACTGTTAGGTAGGAAGACAGAAATTAGTATGTGTGTGTGAAATAAGGTCATCTGGGGAAAGGAAATGCCGCAGCCTTGGAAACATCCCAGCATCTTACACAACCAAGCCCTGTCCATACTCCTGATAACTTCCAGAAAAACCTCCCAGGAGAATCCTCTGCCGGGCACCCAGCCGGCTTCCCAGTGTGGTAACATGGGCAGGAAAACTTTGGGAGAAATGGCAGCAATGTCACACCCAGGTAGCCCTTTGTCCAGAAGAAGGGTGAGTTGGGGGGTGGGAGAGGAAGCAGGAAGCAGCAGACCCCACCTCCTTATAAGCCCCTGAAAACAGACTGGGCACTCTTGGGTTGGTCTGCAGAGGTGCCCATCGGTCTGACAGATGCACGAGCCCACGGGACCTTGCTGCCCCGCTCACTGCTCACCCACTCACTGTCTCACGTCTGAAGCTGTTTTTCTTTCAGGAATACAAGGACCTGTGTTCCAGCCACCTCTACCGACAGCATGGGGCAAGGGGCACGGAGCCGCCATGCCCTCTCCAGCACGTCCCGGCCCCTCCACAAGTTCTGCCCCACCCCTGGCACTGTGGGTTGTTCTGCAGACTTGGCTGCATGGGCACAGACAACTGTGAAGCAACGTGATCGGATCAAGATGGGTAAATCCGAGGAGGATGGATGGAGTGGGGCAGCCCAGTAGGGCCTGTGTGTTCAAATTCCTCCTGGCCTCTCTCTGTAGCATTGCTTCCTCCTGGGTACGGGGTGGAAGCCCTCCTGCATGGTGGGGGTGGGGAGGATCTGCTGTCCACCATCAGGCAAGCTGGGTCACCGAATGGCTTTCTGCTGCCTATCTCTGCTGTGGGGAGAGAAAGGAGGGGGCCAACGCAGGCCAGGGAGAGACTTTGCTCTCCCGGGTGATGCACCCCACCATGGTAACTCAGAGCACGTGCGTTGTTCTAGTCCCTTAGGAAATAGCAAGGGATATGGGAGTCGGGCATCCGGCGAGGGCTGTGGGCAAAACCAAAACACGTGTATGGTACTGTCACCAAGAACTTGACCCTGGGAAGCAGCGGCCTGTGCAACAATGTAACAATGTTCAGCTGTGTTTAATAGGACAAAACAACAGCCCTTGGCGTTTTCCCCAAGTCTGCATACAACAAAGAGCTGCTTTAAGATAACAGGAATAAAATGTTATTGTTTCTCAACCCACGGGTTGAAATAGTAAGCACTTTCCTAAAGTGACAGTAAGACATTTATATTTTATTTGTAAATAAATAATTAAGAGATGCAATTGCCATCAAACTGCCCTTGGCTTTGCAGTTTATTTGTTCATAGATGTTTTAAGTGGCATTGACCAGCCCCAGCCGTGTGTGTAGAATCTGGGGTCACGTGGGGAGAGCTGGTGGGGAGAGAGGAAGAAGTTTCCCAGGATGCTCAGGAGGTCCCTGCAGAGCTGTTGACAGGAGAGGCACTTGCGTTTCACACTCAACACCTCTCTCAAAGTCATCCACCATTCAAAAAAAAAATTCTTTTTAAATTTGAGAGGCAGAGAGGCCAAGAGACAGAGACAGAGAGGGCTCCCAATCTCTGGTTCATTCCCCAAATGTCCACAACAGCTGGGGCTGAGTTAGGCTGAAGCTGGGAGCCAGGCACCCCGTCCACGTGTTGCACGTGAGCAGCAGGGACTCAGTATTTGAACTTTCATCTGCTGCCCCTCAGGGCGTGCAGAAGCAGGAGGCTGACATCAGGAGTCAGAGACGGGTATGGGACACGGGCACCCCGACAGGGGACGCTGGCGTCTTAACTGGTGCCTAACCTGTTAGGGCAAATGCCTGCCCCACAGTTACACTCTTGGCGTCACAGCTAGTCTATTGTCCAACCAGGTTAACCAAACCACATAAAGAGACAACAGCAAAATCAGTGTTTACTCCCTCCTATGGGTGAAGTCTCCTCCACATCTGAGAAAGAAATCTAATTGCACGAAGAGGTGAGACCTTAGGAGATAATTAGGCCTGGGGGGCTTCCACCTTTTGGACGGATTAGGGCCATTACAGCAGAAGTGAGTCCCGGAGAGGGGGGGTTCCTTAGGGAGGGAGTCAGCAGCTCCTGAGAATAAGGGTGGGTGGAGACGGGGATCTTTCTCTGCCTGGGCACCTGCTGTGTGGCCTCTGTCGTATTATACCCAGCACAAGGCCCTCACCAGCCGTGGCTCCTCCAGCAGTCAGCGGGGAAACCTCTCTTGCTGGTAAAGCACCTGCCTCGTTCACAGCGGGGGCAGGGGGGAAGGACTAAGACACCCCCTCACCCCTGAGTTTGCTTTTAGCATTGCTGAAAGTGTCAGGTACCAAACCCACCCTACACAAGCATCGTCCTAGCCTGCACCTGGTGGGGGAGGGGGAAACCGAGAGAGGGCACCCGGACCACTCCAGCCCCAGGCCCCACATCTTTCTTCCCTAGATGGTCTTCAAGTTCTCCACCTTTCTCATGCCCTGATGCTATAAAAAGAGAGCCTGTCCGTGGCCCCCTGAGGTTAGGGGCGCGGATGGATGTAGGGCAGCTTCTAAGGACCAGTGTGTGAAATGTCAGTGTGCCTGGCACACCTGCTGAGACCCAGCACGAGGGCTCCCCCTGAAGCAGGTGGCAGGCAGACGGTGGCACCAAGAGGCAGTCTTCACTCTCCCAAAATGTGAGTTCTCAATCTCTCCCCCAACCCCCCGGCGAGCGCAAAGACCTTACAAGTGGGGGAGGGAGAATAATCTACACAGGTGGGGCCGCCCACCTGCTTGCGGGAGCCAGGGCAAGGAGCGGGCCACTGGGCACTGTGGCCCTGAACCACACGGAAGAGTGCACCGGCCCCACACGGAGGACTGCCACCTCTTTTTCAAGAATGCATCTGCTCACTACATTTCCCCCTTTCGTGGTATTCCTCTGACAGTGGACTCTAAGGAGGAAAATGGCATTCCTACAAAGCAAGCACGAGATGATTAATATGAGAGTTTGTTTAACATGGTTGTAGAAGCACCTCGGTGAACAAATGCTAAAATGGAGATTGCCACCGAGGAGCCTTTGAATCCCATTAAGCGAGATGTTCAGCACAGCAAGCCGCACTCTGTGGCAACTCTCTTCCCTCACAAGGGTTGTCTGTGGATTATGTGCCCGCCCGCCTGCAGACTCGGGAGATCCCCAACAAGCAGATGAGCACACACTGCCGTGCAGATAACGATCCTCTTGATGTCTGTGAAATCGGCCCTGAGGTTCTGACTGGTGGAGAGGTCGCTCATGTGAAGATTCTTGGAATTTTGGCTCTGATTGATGAGGGGGAAACGGATTGGAAATTAACTGCTACCAGTACTAATGATCCTGAAGCCTCAAAGGTTGATGACACTGCTGATGTTAGAAGTTCAAACCTGGTTACCTGGAAGCTACTCTTACCTGGTTTAAGTTTTAGAAAGCACCAGATGGAAAACCAGAAAACCAGTTTGCTTTTAATAAAGAATTCAGAAACAAGGCTTTTGCTCTTGCGGTTATTAAATCTATTCATGATCACCGGACAGCACTGCTCATGAAGAGAAGCAGTGGAGGGACAATAAGTTGCACAAACGTGCAGGGAGAGGAAGCAAGATCATTCATTGAATCAAAATTGTTGTCTTTGGCCGGCGCCGCGGCTCACTAGGCTAATCCTTCGCCTTGCGGTGCCGGCACACCAGGTTCTAGTTCCGGTCAGGGCGCCGGATTCTGTCCCGGTTGCCCCTCTTCCAGGCCAGCTCTCTGCTGTGGCCAGGGAGTGCAGTGGAGGATGACCCAAGTGCTTGGGCCCTGCACCCCATGGGAGACCAGGAGAAGCACCTGGCTCCTGGCTTCAGATCAGCGTGGTGCGCCGACCGCGGCGGCCATTGGGGGGTGAACCAACAGCAAAAAAGAAGACCTTTCTCTCTGTCTCTCTCTCTCACTGTCCACTCTGCCTGTCAAAAAAAAAAAATTTCTGTCTTCACAGAACAACAAAAATAACGAAGAAGAGCAAATATGGCTCTTCCTTGGCAAGTGGTTGATTCCTTTGAACTTCTGCCACCAAGATTTCCATCTCTGGGGGCTCCAAGACTCCTTTTTCCTAAGTGGTATAAGTATTTGCTGACTTCCTGTAGAATCTTTTTCCCCCCAAACTTTTTAAGGTATTCAATATATAAATAAACATTGAAATTTTTGAAAAAACAAAAAAAATACAGGAGGGCTAGGAACATTTATGTCAATGAGCAGAAATGCAAATGAAGGTCCTTTCTGCAGTGGGTCAGAGGTTAAGATACCATTTCCCTGCAGTTGTGTTGTGGAAGGTCTACTCAGGACTACTCATAAATCTCGCCCACGTTTCTTTTGTCCTTATGTCGCCCGCGGCGAGCTCATGAGATGTGGAAACAACAGGGGGAAGCGCCAAGCTGAAATTAAAATTACAGTCGCCCCACAGCGAACAGCAGGCTCCGGATCAGATGCAGGTGCCTGGTTCCAAAGGTGTGCACCAGAAATGTGGGGCCTGCAGAGGGCGCAGTCGAGGCCAACAGGCCGGAGAGGCTGCCGCCGACCCAGGTTGGGGAGCCGGGCAGAGCCCGAGGGGAGCCAAAGCCAGGGCCCCACGAAACCAGCTGGGTTCCCGCTGAATTGGGGGGGGGGGAGCACCTGCTGTGGCGTCTCCCGGATGCACCTGTGCAGCTGGTCCTGATGTCACCATTCTGCAGGCGTGCACATTGAGTTATCTGTCGAACAGTGCAGCGGGGTTCAGAGAGGTCAAGGCAGCAGGTGGCGGAGCCCGGGAGCTGACCCCGGGGCGCGGGGGAGTTCTCAGCGCCGTACGCCCCTCCCCCAGCACGCACGCTCCCTCCTCCGGCTCTGACGCGCGCACCGCACAAAGCCGGACAGACAGAAAGGGAATCTCTCCAATCCCCAGTAATGACCATCCTCCCCCCGCCCCCCACCCCGGTCATCCTGGCTAGGGGGCCTCGATCAACTTTCTGCACGGTGAAGCAGAACTGAGTTCCTAAAATGTCACCACGGCCGCGGCAGCTCCAGCTCCGGGATGGCCGTCCCCGGTCCTCCGCCCCCGCCCTCCCCCCCAAGCCCAGTTAGCCTCCCCTCCGCGCCCCGCAGGCACGGCGACCACAGCCGCCACGCGGGGAGCGGACCTCAGCGCCCACCCTGAGCACCCGCCCCTGGCATCCCCACCCCAGGCCCGCGCGGGAAAGCCCGGCCGTTGACAGCGCCCGCAGCCTGCGCTCAGACAACCGCACCCCCGAGTGTGCCTCCGCCCGGCCCATCTGCGCCCCATCCTTGTGCAGTCCGGGCGCCACGGTGGGGCCGCGACGGCAGCGGGGCAGCGAGGCTGGGCGCAGGTGCCCCAGGTGTCGCGCTCCGGGCCCGGCCACTGCGGGATGCGAGGCGCGCGTCCCCACGCTCCGCCAGGCGCGGGCCCCGGTCCGCCGCTGGTCCCGCCCGCCAGCTCGCAGCTCCGGAGCTGCGGGAGCGATCACCACTCACCCCGAGCAGCCTCCCCCGACCCCGGGGCTCCTGGGGTGCCCGTATTTCCCGATCCCGAGCCCCCCCAGCCGGGCTCCGGCCCCGCGCGGCCTCGGGATACTCACCGCCCGCAGCGCGCCAGGCCGCGGCCTCACTCGGCTCCGCGCCCCGAGCCCCGCGCCGGCTGCCGGGCCCCAAGCCCCCAGAGCGGCCGGGTGCAGAGGCGGGCTGCAGGGTCTCCCCGCATCCTGGAGACGCGGCGGCTGCGGCGCGGCCCTCGGCGGGCTCCGTGCGCTCGGTGCGCGGCTCCGGGGCTGGCCGGCTGCGGGTACAGGTGCGCGCCTCGGGGGAGCCCAGAGGCTCGACGCCTCCGTCCGCGTGGCTCCACGGAGGGTGCGTCTGGAGGCGCCCACACCTAGCTCGAGCCTCGGCCCAGTGGCTGCAGTCTTACAGCTCCTCGCTCTTTCATTCCGATACCGGCTAATTCTGGTTTGGCAGGAAAAAAGCCCTTCAGTCCCCTCCCAGGCACACTCTGGTGGCCGGTTGCAGCGTGTCGCTCCTGCCCGGCTCTGCGGAGGACAAGACGCGGGGCGGATGGGAGCGGAGGGAGGCGGCCAACGGTCCCCAGGGTCCCGGCCCCGCAGCCAGCGAGGCGGTGGGAGGCAGCACCTGCCGCGTTAGGCTCGTCCATGTCCCCTCCCTCCCGGGTCTGGCTGTTGGCGCGCTTCCTGGACCTCGGGCGCACAGCAGCGCTGGGTCGCTGCGTCCCGGTCCCCAGGGCGCACCCAGCGCCGCGCTCGGCCCCGGGAAGTCCTCCGGGTTTGTTGAGTGAGTCTGTGAGTACACGAAGCCCGCGCTGGTCTACCGCACCAGAACGCTTTCGTCGGATTTTTCTCTCTGTTGTATCTGTGTTGTCACCAACGTGGTGGCTGAAAGCGACCTCAAGTCATTCTGATATGGCCCTGAGAAGGGTTTAACGGGGTGCACCTCGCAGCCTGTGTTCCTTCTCGCAGCTCCAGGGGGAGACCCTCCCTCCCAGGCTGTCCACCTTCCTTGGCTGCTGCCCGTCTCTGGCTTGGCTTCTTCCTCATCTTCCACTTCGGAGGACCGCTGGGACTGCACTGGGCTTGTCTGAACAACCGCCTTATTATTATTTTTTAAATATTTATTTTATTTACTTGAAAGGTAGAGTTACAGAGAGAGAGAGGGAGAGACAGAGAAAGAGGTCTTCCATCTGCTGGTTCACTCCCTAAATGGCCTTCATGGCCCAGGGGGGCCAGACAGAAGCCAGGAGCCAGGAGCTTCTTCTGGGTCTCCCACATGGATACAGGGGCCCAAGGACTGGGGCCATCTTCCACTGCTTTCCCAGGCCACAGCCGAGAGCTGGATCGGAGGAGGAGCAGCCACGACTAGAACCGGCGCCCATATGGGATGCCAGCACTGCAGGCGGAGGATTAACCCACTACGCCACAGTGCCGGTCCCCAGAAGTGACTTTTGTTCAGAGGTGGGAGGCCCTCAAGAGTGTGGTGCAGAGGGTGATATGCATGGGCTGACATTTGCCAAGATCCCAGTGGTAAGAGAAGAATGGAGGAGAGACTACAGGGGACCCCGAGCAGAAGCAGAGACCCAAGGCAGGAGGGAGGATGACCATCCAGGTACAGGAATAGCCCCTCACCGTGGGGCAGGCGACGGTGGGGTGGGGACTGGATGCTGAACATGCTTTGGGGAGCTGAAGGGGTTCTCACAGAAGGAATGTGGGGTGCGAGAGCAGAGATGACAAACATGACCCCAAGGCTGGGAGCCCAGAGCCTGGACGATCGGAGCTGCCGTGGGCTGAGATGGGGCGACTTCAGGACAGCTGCTGCGGGGGAGAGGTTAGAAGTTCAGGTCTGGGCCTGTTAATATTTTGTTTTGCTTTACTATGGCTCACGTTGTCACACGATGGAATATTATACAGCACTCGAAAGGATTAACGACGTCAACTCACCATAATGTTTGAATCTTAGCAATAAAATATTAAGTGGAAAAAAAGGCATAATACTCTTTTAGATAAAGACTTTTTTAAAAAAATTAATAATTTTAGGAAGACACTACACAACTCTATAAAAAGGGAGGCAAGGGAATAACAAACAGTGCGTTCAGAATCACAGTTTGGGGCCGGCGCTGTGGCGTAGCGGGTAAAGCCCCAGCCTGCAGTGCCGGCATCCCATGTGGACGCCGGGTCGAGTCCTGGCTGCTGCACTCCAATCCAACTCCCTGCTAATGTGCCTGGGAAAGCAGTAGGAGGTGGTCCAAGTCCTTGGGCCCCTGCATCCACATAGGAGACCCGGAAGAAGCTCCAGGCTCTTGGCTTCAGATCGGCACAGCTCCAGCCATTGTGGCCATCTGGGGAGTCAACCAGCGGATGGAAGACACCTCTCTCTCTCTCTCTCTCTCTGTAACTCTTTCAAATAAATAAAAAAATTTTTTTAAAGAATCACGGTTTATCAAGCCACGGGGAGAGGGAGAGGGGGTGTGGGTGTGTTTATGTCCCTTACTGTCATGCTCCTGGTTTTTTTTTGGGGGGGGGTGTCAGGTTCATAGATACTCATGATGACCAAGTGGCACTGACCCTGTGGATGCAAGGTTGGAGAGACGCTGGAAAATCGATGAATGTGATCAATGTAATACACGGTGAACGGAACAAAGGAGAGGGGACGTGTGCCTGTCTCAGGAGGCACAGAAGAAGCCTTCGGCCGAATCCAACCCCCTCTCACGGGCAGAGTAGCTCCAGAAGAGAACTTCCTCAGGCGGATAAAGGGCATTTCTGAAAACCCACAGCAAACACCACACTTCCCAAAGGTCAGGAACACGGCTGGGATAGCCACTGTTAACCCCTTCCTGTCAGGGCTGTCCGAGGTTCTTTTTTTTTTTTTTTTTTTTGATGTTGGTTCATCCTTCAATGGCCGCCGCGACCAGCACGCTGCGGCCGGCACATTGCGCTGATCCGAAGCCAGGAGCCAGGTGCTTCTCCTGGTCTCCCATGCGGGTGCAGGGCCCAAGCACTTGGGCCATCCTCCACTGCACTCCCGGGCCACAGCAGAGAGCTGGCCTGGAAGAGGAGCAACCGGGACAGAATCTGGCGCCCCGACGAGGACTAGAACCTGGTGTGCCGGCGCCGCAGGCGGAGGATTAGCCTATTGAGCCATGGCGCCGGCCTGTCCTAGGTTCTAACCAGGGCAACTAGGCAGACACGAACTCAAAAACATCTGAAACAGAAACCCAGGAAGGAAAGGAACAGGTAAAAAGGTCTCTATTTTTAGCTGTTTTGATTTACACACGGAAAAACTATAGGGAATCCATGAAAATATTGAAACCACTCAATGGTTTCATCTGAGTTTCAGCATGCATTGTGTTGTCTGAGTACAATGTATAAAAAATGCCTCAATGTTATTTCCATACACCAACAATTCCATGTACAATGGCATCAGAAAGAATTTTAAAAACTAGGAACAAAGTGAGATAAGTCATTTGAAATCATTGAAAAGCAATGCAAGCCTTGCGCGTGGAACATGACAAAACAGTCTTGAAAGAGTAAAGAAGGCTGAAGCCAGCACAGGGCTTCTGCCCCAGGCTGTACTGTAACCCCAGCTCACCAGGCTGTGTTCCCAGCCCAGCCCTGCAGCTGAGGCTGGCACACCGCAGTGGGTTGTGAAAGCCCAAGACCAGCATTAGGAAACCCCAGGACTGCGTGATGAGTCGTTATGAAATCTGAGAAGCCGCCCCCTTCCGCCCTGTGCGAGGTAGGAGCCGGCCACACCCAGAGCTTGGCTGAGGAGCGGAGGCCAGCCAGACCCGAGTCGTTAGCCCAGCTCCTCAGTGCTGTGTCTGTGCTGTGCGGGCTGCACAACCCCCAAGGGTGTACACGAGTCACCCACACTGGAGGGTTACTGTGAAGATTCAGTAGCACAGTGCATGCAAGGCCTGGTTCTTGCTCTACCACTTGCGGAGGTTTTTTTTTTTTTTTTTTTTTTTTTTGCAAAGTGGCGATGACAGTGCCATCCAAAGCCACGCCACCTCATTGATGACATCACCCAGCCCCAGAGCCCTTTGAAGTAGCGTAAATGAATGGTTAAGAGCAGCAGACCTGCAGCCTCATCGACCGCCCTGACTACTCACTCGGCCTCTTCCTGACAGCCCAGCTTCAGCTCCTGTCGGGTGGGAAAGTCTCAGTCCGTCCCACAAATCACCAGAGACCAGGGAGCTTATCAATAAACAGCCGGAATTCATCACTTTCCCTCCTGGAGTCTGCAAGTCGCCGGCAGATTCACTGCCCAGTGAGAGCCCATTTCCTGGTTGACAGGTGGCGCCCTCTTGCTGCTGTCTCACATGACAGCGAGAGGAGGCAGGCCTGGGCTCACCGGGCCCTGCTCTCACGACCTGGGACGGAGGGTCTCAGGACACCCACAAGCCACAGCAGAGTTAATACTACGAACAAAAATGCAATCATACTTACTCTGAGGTTGCTGTGATGTGTAAATAATTTCATGTGAAGTCGACAGGACCCTCCTGATTGGAAACACCAAGAACAATACAGCTTTTCTTCCATGAGATTCTGGGCATGACATAGATAACCTAAGTCCACCATGCGGCAAAGTCAAACCAACCTGGATTAAGGGGCAGTCTACAGAATCCCTGGCCAGGACTCTTCTGGAGAGTCAGCATCCAGAATGGCAAACACTCAAGAATGCCCCAGATTGGGACCAGCGTTGTAGCACAGGGAGTTGAGCTGCCTCTCGTGACACCGGCATCCCATATGGGTGCCGGGTTCGAGACCCGGCTGCTCCACTTCCCATCCAGCTCCCTGCTAATGTACCTGGGAAAGCAGCAGAGGATGGCCCAAGTCCTTGGGCCCCAGCACCCATGTGGGAGACCAGGAAGAAGCTCCAGGCTCCTGGCTTCTGCCTGGCACAGCCCTGGCTGTTGCAGCAATTTGAAGGAGTGAATCAGTGGATAGAAGAGCTCTCTCTCTCTGTCTCTCCCCCCCCCCTCTCTCTCTGTAACTATGCCTTTCAAATAGGTAAAACAAGTCTTTAAAAACATTTTAAATAATAATAATAATAAAGAATGGCCCCAGAGTGCTTCTTCAGCCATGTATGAGTGTTGGCTAAATCCTACAAGTGTCTGGAGCCTGCAGAACAGTGTTTTAATTCTGCTGCTTTCTTGATTTTTGGAAATTTGTATTGTGGTTGGGTGAGAGGGTGTCCTGGGTTTTAGGGCTGCTCAGTGACGCACCTGGGAGTAAAGAAGAAACTTAACAGAACATGAATTCCTCAGCACAACATCTGCACAAGGCTAGTGTTGGAGCTGCCTTCTGTGCTGACGCCGGCTAGTATCAAACAGTGCTGCGGTGCCTCCGTGGGCAACGGTGCCGGATGCCGGGGCTGACCCGGCTGCCTTGTTTCTCCTGCTTCCCTGTGTTCGGTTTTTGTCTTAGTCCATTTCGTGCTGCTATCAGAGGATACCTGAGATCGGGCGATTTATAAAGAACAGAGATTTAGTTCCGGAGGCAGGGTAGTCTGAGGGTGGAGGTCAGAGGGAGGCACACATCTGCTGAGGGTCTTCTTGCCGTGTCATCCCATCATGGAGGGAGGCAGGGTACGAGTACCTATAGGTGGGTGGCATGAAGGGGGGCTGAACTCACCAGGTTTTTTTCCACATTAATTTAATTAATTAATTTTTTTTTTCATTTGAAAGGCAGAGAAACAGAGATAGACAGTGAGAGGTCTTCCATCTGCTGGTTCATTTCCCAAATACCCACAGCAGCTACAGCTGGGCCAGGTCAAGACCTGGAGGCTGGAACTCAATCCTGGTGTCTCTCATGGGTGGCAGGGGCCCAAGTCCTTTCTGCTTCTTAAAGCTCACATTAGTGGGAAGCTGGACTTCAAAGAGGGGCTGAGGCTCAAATCCAGGCACCCTGATCAGGGATGCAGGCATCTCAAACAGTGTCTTTTTTTCTATTCAACTTTTATTTAATAAATATAAATTTCCAAAGTACAACTTTTGAATTATAGCAGCTTTTCCCCCCATAACCACCCTCCCACCACAACCATCCCATCTCCCACTCCCTCTCCCATTCCATTCTTCATCATGATTCATTTTCAATTATCTTTATATACAGAAGATCAACTTAGTGCATACTAAGTAAAGATTTCAACAGACTGCACCCACAAAGACACACAAAGTATAGAGCACTGTTTGAGTAGTAGTTTCACCATTAATTCTTAAAGTACAACACACTAAGGGCAGAGGTCCTACATGGTGGGGCAGGTACACAGTGACTCACGCTGTTGATTTAACAATTGACACTCTTATTTATGATGTCAGTAATCACCCGAGGCTCTTGTCATGAGCTGCCAAGGCTATGGAAGCCTCTTGAGCTCACCATCTCCGATCTTCTTTAGACAAGATCATAGTCAAAGTGGAAGTTCTCTCCTCCCTTCAGAGAAAGGTACCTCCTTCTTTGATGGGCCGTTCTTTCTCCTGGGATCTCACTCACAGATATCTTTCATTTAGGTTTTTTTTTTTTTTTTTTTTTTTTTTTTTTTTTTTTTTGCCACAGTGTCTTGGCTTTCCATGCCTGCAAAACTCTCATGCGCTTTTAACCAGATGTGAATGCCTTAAGGGCTGATTCTGAGGCCAGAGTGCTGTTTGGAACATCTGCCATTCTATGAGTCTGCTGTCAAACAGTGTCTTAACCACTGTGTCAAATGCCCGTGGCTGTTTAATGAGCCTGCAGTCCCAGCAGTGGGGTCTTCTGAATACTTGGGGTAAAAAAAATAAAATGTATCTCATGTGACTTAAAGGCTCTATGGAGAGAGAGTTCCTTCCGGGGGAAGGGAGAGGAAGTGACCTGGCCTCTTCAGTGTGCACATGCCTGAGAGGTGAGAATGGTACTGTTCGCAGAGGTAGTTCTGGTTGCAAAATGGGAGCCTGTGCTACGTGGGCACCAGCGCTGACTGTCAGAATGAGGTGAGATGGGAGCACTGGGATTTTGTGTTGTTTTATTATTTTTAATTATTAGTTAAGGGGGGAGAGAGCAAGCACACTCCCATCAGCTGGAGCACAATGGCCAGAGCACCAGGAACTCAATCCAGGTCTCCATGTGGGTGGCAGGGAACCAACCACCTGAGCCATCACTCTGCCTGCCAGGGCCTGCATTAGCGGGAGGCTGGATGTGGGGGCTGGGGCTGGCGCTCAGACCAGGTACTAGGATAAGGCATCCGGGGGCCCCGGCCACCAGGCCAAATTCAGCCCCGAGCACCGGTGATTTCAGATGTACACTGACTAACAGTGACAGATACTGAGTCTCTTTCATGCCTTCAGAACCATCACTGAGTTCCCACGGGTGCCAGAAACTGTTTCCAGGTGCTGACAAATCAGTGCTAAATGTCTATGTAGCCACTTCTTGCTTTGCCTGCTGATGGTCAAGGATTAAGACTGTCCAGTTGGAGTTGGACAGTCTTTCAAAGACCTCCACTTCCTAAAGGGGGGATTCAAGCTTCATACTTCCAGCCTTCACAAGTAGTCCTATCTTGATTTTTTAAATGATTTATTTACTTATTTGAAAAGTAGAGTTACAGAAAGAGAGTGAGAGATCTTCCATCTCCTGGTTTACTTACCAAACGGCAGCAATGACCAAGGCTGGGTCAGGCCAAAACCAGGAGCCTGGAACTCTGTCTGGATCTCCTATGAGGATGGTAAGGGCCCAAACGCTTGGGCCATGTTCTCCTGCCTATTCCAGGCACGTTAGCAGGGAGCGGGGTCGAAAGTGGAGTGGCCAGGACTCACACTCCTCGTATGAGATGCCAGCATCAGAGGTGGTGGCTAAATCTGCTTCACCAATGTCAGCCCCCCCCAATCTTGAATCTAATAGTCAGGCTTTATTCTTATGTGTGCATTTATTCTTTCTCTTCTTTAGTTATTTGTTTAACAACAGTGGCTGAGAGCTAACTGTGCCTCAGGTGCACTTCGTCGGATGGAGAACAATTTAAGTTACAGCCGATTACGTTGAAAAAAAGTGGTCAGTCACTCATTGTTGAGGAAGACGGGCAACATTGGCTTTAGGGCAGTGGTTACCAGCCATAGCTGCATCTTAGAACCACCTGGGAGCTTTGTAAACCTCCAGATGCCCACGCCACACTCCAGAACAACTGAGTTATGAAGCCAAATAGCCCTCATCCACCAACCTCCCTGGTTGAATCAGAGTGGGTCCAGACTCAGAGAGCAGGCTGGGCAGAAGGTGGACAGAGAGCTGGAGGCTCGGGTGAAGTGTGCACAGCAGGAGTGGGACCCCACCCCTGCTCTCAGCCCCTTCTCCTGTCCTGGTCTCAGGACACCAGCAGTCTGGCTTATGCTGCTCACGAGGGCGATGGGAAGGTCACTGGATCATTCCCTGGAGAGAAAGAATGCCCCCAGCAAGAATGACTCATAAATCATGATGTTTTATTGGGGTACCCAATGGCAACCAGTAAAATACACCCTCTGGCACACCCTTCTCTGCCTGTGAACAGAGTTCTAATCAGCAGCAGGTTTAACTATGTGCTGGCCAAGTTCGTTGGGTTTTACAAAGTTGTTTACAGCTGTGGCATTGGAGGGTTGGGCGGGGCTCCGGGAGTGGGCTCTGCTGGAACCCGTGCTGAGCGGGAGTGGGCTAAACACTGCACTGGCCCACCCGGGCACCTGCCACTCATGGGAATGACAACAGTGATTGCTGAGGGCCTGTCACCGCTCTCAACTCAGTGATTTTCCTCCATCTTCCCGGCTCCTCCAGGAGGGAGATGCTGTGGTTTCCTGTGTGGAGGGGAGGAAACAGGCAGAGACAGGTTAAGGAGCTGCCCAGGTTCAAGCTAGGGGGTGGCTGAGCCAGCCTTTGCGATCAATGCAGTTTCTACATCCACCCACTCCGCGCTGCTGCCTCTAGTGGAGAATTCTCCAGAGCAAACCCACAGGCTACAGTTGGCTCTGAGAACGAGGGTCCCAGCCTCCTGGGTCATCTTCTCCATCTCTTTGCACACTCATTCTCCGTTGCTGGGTGTGCCTGGGGTCCCACAGCATCCCACAGCCTTGGAGAGCATCCATCAGTTTGCGATCTTCTCGTCTTCATCTCCTTCTCTGGGAATCGAATGTTCCCAACTGCCGACGGCCAGCAGTTGCACCTGTTCAGCCCAGAACCTATGCTGTCTGCTCTCTTTTGCTCAGAAAAACTTGGCCTTGGGGATTCCAGTGGGCAGCATGCCCTTCCCCTGAAGCTTAGCTCAAGTCACTGGAGCACCGCTGATGTCACCAGTGGATAATCTCCAGCTTGGTTGAAATTTAGCAGAAGCCCCGAGGATTTCCAGAGAAAGCTCAGCAGGAAATCAGGTGTGTCTTGGAGCCCGGCCTGTTTCGCAGTCAGGCAAACTACTTGCTGCTGGCCCATCCGGTGAATGAGGTCACTGCTGCTCTGATTACCCCAGCAGCTCCCACCTCCTGACCTTAGCCGTCGCAAATGCCGGAGCTCATCCTGCAGCCAAACTGCTCGCCACCGGAGTCCCCGCTGTCTTAGTGGGGCCATTATGCGTGGTCACCCAGCCAGAACTCTCAGAAGGAAGTGTTGGGTGCTGTTGCACCTGCCAGCTTACACCTGCAGCGCTCCGTGGCCTTTCTCATCCTCCTCTGCCAGCCTCAGCTCCCACGGATCAACGCCTGGACCTCGGCGCATCCCCAGCCACATGAGCCCCCTCCAGCCTCACCCACCCCCGTCTCTGAGCAGGGCCTGCTCTGCCTGGGTGACTGTGCCATTCCCGTGAGGCCTTCCTCTCCCATCTCTCCCGTTGGTGCTTCCCACGCCTCAAGGACGCCTGGTTGACTTCTGCCTCCCAGCAGAAGTGACCTCACCATGCCTTTGTTCTGGGCTTCCCAATGAACACCTGCCCCGTCCTGGCTGCTGTGTGTCACCAACCGTGTTTTGTGCTCCTCAGTTTGCAGTGTGACTGCCTGCATTGGAAGCCTGCCTCTGCCACTCGCCAGCTTGGAGGTTTTCCTCTGAGTAGACAAGGATAATGGTAGCACTGCTGTGTTGCATTGTTGTGGGATTAAATAAAACAATGCCGGTGAAGAGCCCACAGAGGACTTGGCACAGGGGAGCCACTCCCAGCATTAGCTCTCATTGTCATTGTCGTCATCACCTTCCTCCCATCAACCCTCCAGATATTCGCAGAATGCCACTGGGTGCTGGGCATGAGTCACAGTGATGAACCGGATCAAGTCTTGCCCTCTTGAGATTCATGCCGGGGGAGAGGTGAAAGAGACAAGTGAGCAAATGGACGACATGACTTTCAGGGGTGGAGGGTGCCAGTGACAGCAAGATGACGTGATAGAGGGGCTCGGAGGCTAACGTATTTTTGATCACTTTCATATCATGTGAATTATAGGCGTCTTCAGGATCAGCCAGCATTTCTAGGGGTGGGCGTTGGGGTGCAGCAGGTTAAGCTACCTGCTGGGGCACCTGCACCCCACATTGGAGAGTCTGGTTGGAGTCTCAGCCACTCTGTGCTTCCGATCCAGCTTCCTGCTAATGCACTCAGGAGGCAACAGATGACAGCCAAGCACCTGGGTTCCTGCCACCCACATGGAAGACCTGGATGGAGTTCCTGGCTCCTGGCTTTGACCTGACCTAACCCTGGTGACTGTGAGCATTTGGGGAGTGAACCAGTGGATCAAAAATCTGTTTGTTCTGCATTTCCCTCTCTGCCACTCTGCCTTTCAAACAGATAAATCTTTTTTTTTTTTTAATTGAGAAAGATGAATAAGTGAATGAACAATAAGCTACTTCCCCGCGGGCTGTGTTAGGTCCCTTTGGTTCTGGAATCTTGAGACACTCTCCTGAGTCAATAGGTTCGGGGCATCTGATGGAAGTGGGGTGGGAGGGGGGCCTCCCCACTATCGCCCCGATTCCCCTTCATTTCAGGTGCTGTAGGGCCCCCTTGCACTCAGGCCCAAGCCCTCAAGTCCAGACATCGAGTCTGCCTGGGTCACACAGCCTCAATCTTTTGACCTGAGTCTCACCAGGTCCGTGCCCGGGCAGGGAGGGACAGCTGCATTATGGGCATTGGTCTGACTTAATCCCACAGAGCCTGGTAAGAATGTGTTCCCGGGACAGAACCAACCTCGTGCACATGGGATAGATGTACCCTCCTTCATAGCACACTTCGAAGCTTTTCTTCCCCAAAAGTCAATTCTACGGGCCTTTGGGGGCTCGTCTTTTGGGGGTGTTTACAGTCGTTCTCGTTAACCGAATGCTGTGGGGAGAGATTCTCTTTCAAGGGTAAGTATCGCAGATCCATCTCTCAGTTCCTTAGCAAAGAGTGGGGCACGGAGACTCGGGGTGGGGGTCTTTCCATAAGGGCTGAGTTGTCAGGAGCACCAGATGGTTCTCCACGCATCTCGGATGGGAGATGGCATGCCTGAACCAGGAGCCTGGGCGGAAGGAGGCCAGGCCAGGAAACGGTGAGTGTGCAGGGAGGGGCAACCTGGTGCAGCCCAGACACGCTCAGGCTGTGTCCCATCTGCCTGGAGCTGCCGTGTTAGCGACGCCCGGGCTTCCCGTGCTCTGTTGGAGGAGGGCACTGAGACTGAACACCACTCTGCGCCCTCGCCTTCTGCAGCCTTTCTCCACGCACGGGGAAAACGATGAGTGCCACGCGTCTCCGTGCCACGTGACGTGTCCCAAACGTCTGGTCTGTTGTTGGAAATTGCAAGATTGGTGCCGGCCTGGTAATCCCACTGTGGCCATACAGGGTATCAAAACATTGACACATCTCGGCCACGCTTGGTAGGCTGGCAAGTGGATACTGCTGGGTCCTTGCCACGCCACGCCCCCCTCTGCCACGGCTGAGTCCGTTCTCTGTAGGGGGTGGCATTGCCTCACCAGCTGTGACACACTTAGACTATCACTCCTGAGCCGCCTAACACTGCTGCACGGGGCAGCTGTATCCCGCACTATCCACTCAGACGTTTAAATGTACTTGGTCAAATGATTTGGTGCAAACCTCTACCTTGTGAGATCTGCAATGTGTAGTCTTTCCAAGGGCCCTCCCAGGATGCAGGAGAGGGTCCTATGTCCTCCGTGGTCACATGTCACCCCCACAAAAGCCCAGATGCTTGTGTGCCTCAGTTTCCCTTTTCTGTATTGAGGAGAAGCAGGAAGTGGGAAGACAACCAGGTGACTGTCACCATGGTCACAAGGCCCAGCCTCTTCCTTTTCCTCTGGGCTCAGAGGACCAAGCATCCCCCTGGTCCTGTACGGCCACACAGCAAGTAACAGGTGCTTCTCCAATCTGGAGGTCCAGAGCTTCCAAGTGGGCTACAAGGCCCCTGCTGGTGGTGAATTAAACCATCACAGGATGAACCCACCTGAGAGGCCACTGGGGTTGATTTCTGGGGGCCTGGTGGATGACTGGGGGCTTTGGGCGTCGGTGGGGTTTTGTGGCCCAGGTGGTGGCACTTGACCTGGCCAGCACGACATGGGAAGAGCCTGCTAAGCCAGGGGCATTTGGGAACATGATTCTCTCTAAAGTTTTTGCCATTGGCCAATATCTGAGCATCTGAGGCTCTCGCCTGACTCAAATCCCTTACTTCCCCCCAAATGCACGAGTTATTCTTGAACGACATCCATGAAAGCCCCTCAGTGAGGAGTGGCACCCAGTGATGGCAGTAGATGGAAAGAGTTAAGAAAGGCAAAGGGAAGAAGGCACTGACATCGTCAGCCGTCTTCCTTGGCATGGACCCGGGAGGGCCTGCTGCCTTCCTCTGTGGGAGCCCAGGCCCATCTTGGTGGCTCTTAGACAGCAGGCTGTCCTCATCGAGTGGACTCAGGGAACCACACTGGGGAAAGGCTACCACTCTCGGGACAACAGGCTTGGGCTGCACCGCTGAGATAACGAAATCCATCTTCCCTTTGGTCTTGCCACGATGGTGCCTCTAGGTGGCTCATTTCAACGTGTGGGGCAGTTGAGGCAGGGAGCGCTCTCCTTTTCCTGATCTGCAGCTGCTGTGGGCAGGGGGAGGCGCAGAGGGCGAGGGGCTTGAACAGAAGCTGGGCGTCTAGGGGCCGTCTCTGTTTCTAGGTCACCAGCACTCTGCAGGTCAGGCAGGAGTGTTCAGCCCCCTGTCCGTCCTCTGCACGCTGACTTCTTCCCCCACCCTGTGCCGGGTCCTGGATCACAAACTGATTCCGGGCTCATCCTCCAAACCACGCGGGGGTGTGTGCATCCTGAAACCTAGCTTACCAGAGAATCTGAGCGTTGAGAAAGATGTTGGAGACCCTCCATGTCAGAGGGCAGTACATTGGGCCAAATCTAGCTTGATACCCAGTTTGGGAAGTGAAGTTTTGTTGGAATACAATGGCTGTTTGTGTACTCACTGCTTGTTTTTTTATTTTTTATTTTATTTTTTTTCCAAGCAGAGTTAGACAGTGAGAGACAGAGAAAAAGGTCTTCCTTTTCCGTTGGTTCATCCCCCAGTGGCTGCCGTGGCCGGCGCGCTGCAGCCGGCGCACCACGCTGATCCAAAGCCAGGAGCCAGGTGCTTCTTCCTGGTCTCCCATGCGGGTGCAGGGACCTAAGCACTAGGGCCATCCTCCACTGCCTTCCTGGGCCACAGCAGAGAGCTGGGCTAGAAGAGGAGCAGCCAGGACTAGAACCCGGGGTGCCGGTGCCACAGGCGGAGGATTAGCCTAGTGAGCCGTGGTGCCAGCCTCACGCTGCTTGTTTTTGCTCTATAACGGCAGGGTTGAGTAGGTGGGACAGAAGCCCGATAGGCTGTAAAGCCAAAAATAGGTTATTTGTTCTTTTGCTGACAAAGTTTGCCAACATCTGATCCAACCTAACCCTATTTACTTCCCTATAAGTGATTGTCCAATTCTTGAATACTTTGCATGACAAACTGCTCACTTCCTAAATACACACCAGCTCTTTAATCCTAGAAGTTCCTTTTTTCTTTGTTTTCTAATTTTAAGCGCCGGTTTGAGTACTAGCTCCTCTGCTTCTTCCCTTCCCTTCCCTTTCCCTTTCCTGATTTATGTGTTTATTTGAAAGTCAGAGAGACAGAGAAAGAGAGAGAGAGAGAGAAAGGGAGGGAGAGAGGAGATCTTCCATCCGATGGTTCACTCCCCAGATGGCTGCAACATCCAGGGCTGGGCCAGACTGAAGCCCGAGCCAGAGCTTCTTCCGGGTCACCCCCGTGGGTGCAGGGGCACAAGGACTTGGGCCATCTTCCTCTGCTTTCCACAGGCCATTAGCTGGGAGCTGGGTTGGAAGTGGAGCAGCCGGGACATGAACCAGCGGCTTATGGGACGCTGGTGTCGCAGGCAGAGGGTTTACTTGCTGTGCCTCAGTGCAGGCCCCGAAGGTTCCTTCTATGTTAGGTACATTCGTTTTTGTTATTTCTTCTTTCTACTTTTTTATTGGAAAACTAAGGTGTCCGATAGCCCCAGAGAGCTAATATTATAAACACTTTTTACAGATTGGTGAAAGGGGGGATTTGGCAGGAAGAAAAGGAAATGATCACCTTTCAGGCCTTAAGATGCTGGCGATGCCGCTTTTCTCCTCAAGTCCACCCTCCTGGAATCTGGGGACTCAGCTCTGCCCCAGGCTGAGTCAAGTCAGCCTGTGGGGGTGGCATTGACCTTCATAGCCTTCAAAGGAGGTCGGCTCATAACAAGCTGTAGTCTGGGACCCACATACACAACACGTGAATTTCAGATCTCTCTTCTAGGAAAAGAGAAATAATTAGGCAAGGGAAGAAAAGAGCTTATAATTCACATTTCATAGTGATCCCTGTTAAATATGAGTGGGAATAAGAGAGGGAGGAGATGTACAGTTTGCCACATGCTCAATCGGACTTGCCCCAAACAGTAGAGTAAGATATGTGCCTGGGGACTCCAATTCAATCCCATCAAGGTGGCATGTACCAAGGCATCTCACTAGTCAAAGTGATCAGTTTCAGTTCATAACTGATCATAATGATAGGATTAAGAGTCAAAGGGATCACATAAACAAGACTAGTGTCTGCTAATACTAACTGACAGAATTAAAAAGGAGAGAACCATCCAACATGGGAAGTGGGATACACAGCAGACCCATTGAATGGCAGATGTCCTAAATGGCACTCTGGCCTCAGAATCAGCCCTTAAGGCATTCAAATCCAGCTAAAAAGCCCATGAGAGTATTTCAGGCATGGAAAGCCAAGACACTGTGGCAATAAATAAATAAATAAATAAATACCTAAATGAAAGATCTCTGTGAGTGAGATCCCAGACCCATTAAAGAAGGAGGTACCTTTCTCTGAAGGGAGGAGAGAACTTCCACTTTGACTATGACCTCCTTTAAATAAGATCAGAGTTGGTGAACTCAAAAGGCTTCCATAGCCTTGGCAGCTCATGACAAGAGCCTAGGTGATTACTGACGCCATAAACAAGAATGTCAATTGTTGAATCAACAACCGGGGTCACTGTGCACTTTCTCCCCATGTAGGATCTCTGTCCTTAATGTGTTGTACTATATGAATCAATGGTCTAACTAGTAATCAAACAGTACTGTACACTTTGTGTTTCTGTGTGAGTGCAAACCGTTGAAATCTTTATTTAATATTGATCTTCAGTATATAAAGATAATTGAAAATGAATCGATGTGAATGGAATGGGAGAGGGAGTGGGAGATGGGAGGGTTGCGGGTGGGAGGGAAATTATGGTGGGGGGGAAGCCACTGTAATCCAAAAGCTTTACTTTGGAAATTTATATTTATTAAATAAAAGTTAAAAAAAATTTAACATTTCATAATCGCAGGGTTTCACTGTGCACTACTGTTCACTTTACAATTGCTGTGTGACAAATCACTCCAAAGCATAGCAGTTTAAAATAATTTTTTAATTTTTCTTACAGCATTGTGGGCCAGGAATCAGGAAGGGCTCTGCTGGGCGGTTCTGGTTTGGGGCTTCCCGTGTGCACAGTCAGGTGTCCCAGCCTGCACCTGCAGAACGGTGCACTCTCATGGCTGGCAGCTGGTGCTGTCTGGAGTGGGGACTGGAACACCCACGTATGGCCTCTCCAGCATGGCAGATTGGGGTCATGGGATCACCCATAGGGCAACAAGTGCAGGTGTTCCAGAACGCAGAGCAAGCATTCCCAATAGGTCAAAGCAGTCTCTCGCTCACTCAGATTCAGGGGACGGAGGGGAAATGGATCCCATCTATCTTTGGGAGGAATGGCAATATCATACTGTAGAGCAGCTGGGGTGGGAACTATTGTTGGAAAATGCAGTTTAACACATCCATTGTCCTGAAACTGCATTTCCTACTTCTTCAGGAGCCGTGCTCATGACCAAAGCGTGACCCAGGTGGAGGCATTTTAAAAAATGTGTCCACTGTCATTCTTTAGTCCTTCTCATCTCAATTGCTCCCATCCAGCCTGCATCACAATGGACAAGTGACCAACCCAGCACATCCTGGATTGATTGGAATATTGATTTAGTGTTAGACACCAATGACAATGCCATTGGCGACACTGTACTTGGATATTTTCTTTATGACTTTGCATAATTGTCTTCTCTAATGCATGTCATTCCATAGCTCTGTTTTCTGAGGTTTATATCACGGTTGAGGGACAATGGAGGGCAATTGATCATTTTCAGAAAGTCTTTTGGAAAATTCCCAGGAAGGTTAAGAGACTCAATGCTCACCCTCCACAAAAAATCGTCCCTATGGCCTAAGAAGGCCACCTGACCCCAGAACTCTGGATGGCATGGCCTTGCCCAGCCCCTGATACAGTGCCATAAGCCATACATTCTCCTCCCTTCCCTTCCCTCTCTACTGTTCCCTAAGTCTCATCTCATGATAGAATTTTTGAGTGGTTGATTTGTGTAAAAAAATCTTTCATGCAAAAATATATAAAAATATGAATCACTTTTAAATATTTGTTTGTTTGTTTTTGACAGGCAGAGTGGACAGTGAGAGAGAGAGACAGAGAGAAAGGTCTTCCTTTACCATTGGTTCACCCTCCAATGGCCGCTGTGGCTGGCGTACTACGTTGATCCAAAGCCAGGAGCCAGGTGCTTCTTCCTGGTCTCCCATTCGGGTGCAGGGCCCAAGCACCTGGGCCATCCTCCACTGCACTCCCGGGCCACAGCAGAGAGCTGGACTGGAAGAAGGCAACCGGGACAGAATCTGGCACCCCAACCGGGACTAGAACCTGGTGTGCCGGCGCCACAGGCGGAGGATTAGCCTCTTGAGCTGCGGCGCCGGCCCACTTTTAAATATTTCTAACCTGTATCAGCAGTTCCAGCACTTGGCAAGCTGTTTGGGAGAGACAGGTAAGAGCTTGTGTGTGTGTGTGTGTGTGTGAGGGGGATATTATTTATAGGTAAGTATAGAAGTCAGCATTTGTATATGATTAAGCTGTGTTGTAACTTGGGGCAATTCATATTTGTATCAAAATTAAAGGGACAACTTAGCAAAGAGAACATTTACAATATAATATTCTATAAAGTATTAGGCAAGTGTGTGTATGTGTGTATGTGCCCACGCATTTGAGAGTACTACAAAAAGTTCCTGGGAAAGTGGAATTAAAATATAAATTTAGATGTGGGAGTTTGGCACAGGGGTTAAGATACCACGTGGGACACCCACATCCCATATTGGAGTGCCTGGGTTGAGGCCTGACTCCTCCACTTCCAATGCAGCTTCTTGTTACTCCTTGTGAGGAAACAGTAGGTGGTAGTTCAAGTACTTTGTCCCCTGACACTCACATGGGAGATTTGGATTGCATCCCAGGCTCCTGGCTTTGGCCTGTCCCAGCCCTGGCTGTTATGGTCATTTGGGAAGTGAATTAGCAGATGGGAGATCTCTCTGTCTGCCTTTGTCTCATTGTCTTTTAAATAAGATGAAAATAAGTAAATACATATTTTAAAAAGGCAAACCTTATTTTGGTGTAAAACTTGAAACCCACGCATAGCCTTTTCATCGCATACATCCCATGAACTTGGGCAGCTCCCTTGCTTGGTCTCTCTGTGACTGATGTGCACCGCCCCACGAGCAGTCATAAGGCTGATGAGAATTCCTGTGCCCCCACTGTGGGATGCACTGGGTGTTCGTGTGTGCACCTGCCCTGCCAGGAAGCCCCCCTCTGCATGGTTTTCCTCCAACAGCACATCTTCCCTGGCAGCCGTGTGCCATTCGCTGCTGGTGTTCGTGCGATCTAGGGAGCGGGAAGTTTGGGAGCCAGTCATGCCCAGCACCTCATTTTTCCATGCTAGAGTTAAAGAGTCATTTTCTTATGCTATACATGTGCTCTGGGGCCAGCGTTTGGCTCATTCCACGTCCCACTACAGGGTGGCTGGTTAGATCCCCACCTCTGGCATCTCAGTCTAGCTCCTACTAATGCTCATCCCGGGAGTGATGACTTCAGTGACTGGATTTCTGCCACCCCCGTCGGAGACCTGGACTAAGTTCCCAGCTCTTGGCTTCATCCTGGCCCAGGCCCAGCCATTGCAGGCATTTGGGGGAATGAACCAATAGTTGGGCACTTTCTCTGTATCTCCATCATCTTATCCCTGTCTCGCTCTGTATCATCTCTGTCTCCATCATCTCTATGGCTCTATTTCTCTATCTCTATTTTTATCATCTCCATTGCTCCCTATCTCTGTCGTGTATATCTTTCTTCTTCTCAAATAAATACATAATTAAAAATGCACCCAGGCTTTATTTGAATCAAAACCACTGCAGATGTTTGTGAAAACACGGCTTCCTGGGCCCCATCCCTGAAGATTCTGACTTGGTAGTCTTGGGGTAAGGGAGTGGAACGGGGCCCAAGCGAGCAGTTTATCAAACGAGCCCTTCTCTTCCTCTCCCCTCCTCTTCCTGGCAGGCTTTGGGCACCTGTGAAATGACCTGGCAATAAAAGCAGTCACTTCCGGGGCACACCAGGAGAGGTGAGGAGAGGTGGTGCTCTCTTCCCTCAAGTCTGAGAAGTGAGAACTTTCTTCCAACCTTCGGAATTCAAGGGAAATTAGCACCCTCCTACCACAGAGCTGTGCTTCTCTGGTTCTGATGAGCCCGTCAGCTGCCGTCTTGTTAAGACACAGAGCCTGATTCAGCGGCTGTGGTTCCGGTGCTGCTGGCCCTTGGGCCCCACCAGCATCTCCTTGGAGGAGAGCGCCAAGTGTGCGAGAGAAACTGTGTGCTACCAGAACGGACAGCCCAGCCACGGAGGGTGGGTGGAACTGTGGTTTCCCGGAAGTCAGGAGACCCAGCAGGCCCAGAGGCAACCACAGAGAAGTAGGGTGAAGTGGGGGAAGGGTGGTCTGGGCCGCGGAGGGCCAGCCTGCTCCCTCTGCAGGGCGGATGACGGGCTGAGGGTACCACTCCCCTGGGGACACTTCTCCCAGATGCAGCAGATAAGACACAGAGCACCCAGGTAAATGTGTATTTCAGGCAACATAGACACGTGTTAGTGGGAGTGTGCCTCGAATGCTGCACCGGACATTGTTACATGAAGAAAGTATTTGTTCTTTGTCTGAAACTCAAACCGAACAGTTAATGGGCTAAGTCTGGCAACCCTATCCTTCCTCTGGCCCAGGATTCTCCCCACTCCTAACACTTTTTTTTTAAGATTTATTTATTCAAAAGGCAGATGCAGAGAGAGAGAGAGAGAGAGAGAGAGAGAGAGAGAGAGATCTTCAATCTGCTGGCTCACTCCCTAGATGGCCGCAACAGCCGGATTGGAAGAGGAGCAGCCGGGACTTGAACCGGCACCCATATAGGATGCTGGCACTGCAGGCAGCAGCTTTACCAGCTATGCCACAGTGCCGGTCCCTCTCCTCCTAATACTGAATTTGGTACCTATCACCTGAGCTCTCAGAGGAACACGCACAGCAGCTGGGGTCCTGTACTAGCAAAGTCACTGCTTTGTTGTGTCCCCTGTCCCCTGTCCCCTGTCCTCTTACTGGAGATTATGGCCAGCTCAGTTTTGGATCCCCTAGTGCATTGGGCATTGTCAGTGTGTGATAGATTTCAGGGTGTCATCAATGTTTAATACCTTATTCCTGTTTCTTCCATTTTCCCCACCCCCTGCCCCAGGTAGGAAGCCATCCCTGAGACCTGATAGAGAGCCCCGTATCTCTGGCCAGAACCCCCAGAGGGAAAGGGGGCGGCGAAAGCCCGCACTGGGTCCCAACGGCAGTCCTGAGGTCAAGCTGGAGGAGCCTCAAGGCCAGGAGCCGCGCGGTTTTCAGTGGCTGGGAAGAAAAGCCAGGCACGGTGAGGAGGGAGGGGTGGGGATAGGCAGGTGGAGCAGGAGGTGGATTTGCGTGAGATCTGTAGAGGGCCATCCACAGCCCTGCTGACGGTTTTGTTCCTTCTGGGTACTGGGTGGAACTATTTGAGGGAACTGGCACCAGCCAGGCATGTCACAGCCTGCCTGCAGGAACAGCCCTCTGGGGCTCTGGGCTTTGCAGGCTTTGTGGAGCCGCCAGAACACATGTGCTTGCGTGGAAGAAAGGGGTGGGAAGGAGGCCAGATTTCCTAGCAGGGAGAAGTGGGGACGCAGACATTCACTCTGAAAGCTGCAAGCCTCTTGGGTACTTATCTTGGGCTGCTTGGGCTTCTGTTAACAAAATGCACCAACCGGGGCTCTTCGGCAACAGAATCTGTTTCTCCTAGCTCAGGGAGGCCAGCACGTTCACGGTCAAGGTCCTGGGGATCCAGTGTCTGGCGAGGGCTTTGTCCTCACAGACGGCAGACTTCTCACTTTAACCTCTCGTGGCAGAAGGGACAACGGGGCTCCCTCAGGCCTCTCTTACAAGAGCACTAATTGCGTTCCTGAGGGCTCCATCCTCATGGCTAATCACCTCCCAAACGCCCTGCCTCCTAGGATTTAACAGATGGATTTGAGAGGGACACAGACATTGGGACTAGAGCAATGCATTTGAAATGAGTAACTACGTGGCCGTGGGCATTGAATTATTATTTTTTTTAAGATTTTATTTTATTTATTTGAAAGTCAGAGTTACACAGAGAGAGGAGAAGCAGAGAGAGAAAGAGAAAGTGAGAGAGAGAGAGAGAGAGAGAGAGAGAGAGAGGTCTTCCATGGTTCACTCCCTAATTGGCTGCAAAGCCTGGAGCTGTGCCGATCTGAAGCCAGGAGCCAGCAGCTTCCAAGTCTCCCACGTGGGTGCAGGGGCCCAAAGACTTAGGCCATCTTCTATTGCTTTCCCAGGCCACAGCAGAGAGCTGGATTGGAGGTGAAGTAGCCGGGACTTGAACCGGCGCCCATATGGGATGCTGGCACTTCAGACCAGGGTGTTAACCCATTGCGCCACAGCGCCAGCCCCTCAAGTCTTGTAGGTTGTTTCAAGGAGAGCCAATGAAAATAAACAGCCCTGCTTGACCCAAGGCAGATTTCTAGTGATTGACAGCCTCTTTTTTTTTTTTTTTTTTTTTTTTTTTTTTTGACAGGCAGAGTGGACAGTGAGAGAGAGAGACAGAGAGAAAGGTCTTCCTTTGCCGTTGGTTCAACCTCCAATGGCCGTTGCGCTTCGGCCGGCGCATGGCGCTGATCCGAAGCCAGGAGCCAGGTGCTTCTCCTGGTCTCCCATGCGGGTGCAGGGCCCAAGCACTTGGGCCATCCTCCACTGCACTCCCTGGCCACAGCAGAGAGCTGCCCTGGAAGAGGGGCAACCGGGACAGAATCTGGTGTGCCGGCGCCACAAGGCGGAGGATTAGCCTAGTGAGCCGCGGCGCCGGCCCCCATTCGTTTTTGACGTGGCCGACATCCATCTCGCTTCTCAGCTAGATGTACAGCAGCACCGCTCACGACACCTGCAGAGCCTCGCCTCCCAGTCGTTGGGGGTCTCTGCAGCCTTTCAGCCACTAACGCAATTCCTTCACAAGGACACCATCTGGATTCCTACATCGTAGGTGCTCCTGGGACCTCTGGAAACAAGAGTCCTTGCATGGCCTGCCTGCAGAACCGCGTCTTACCCAGGCTGCTCCGGGGTCATTGACGCTCTCCCTAGTAGACAGAGACACAGAAGCCTGATGTCTGTGGCTGGATCCTGCAGGAACTCTGGAAGGAAAACCGACGCCTGCTCTCCCAGTGGGATTTGTAGATGGGCAGCATCGGCTTCATCTGGGCTTATTGGAGTTGGAGACTCCCAGACCTGATGCATCAGAATGTGCACTGGGGCTCAGCCCCCACCCAGTGCATGTGAGCGGAACTCTGGTGTAAACTCCACCTGGGGACTGTTCTCATCAGCAGCAAGGGAGCTGAGGTCTTTATACCCCCGTGTCTGCCAGTCCTTGGCTAAGGGCTGCCCCAGGGGAGAGGGAATTCTTCCCAGGAGCATCTGGTTTACCAAGTGCAGCAGGGACTGCACCCCAGCACCCTTGAGCGCTGTCCCGCACCCAAGAGAAGTGGATGCTGACTGCTGGGAAGGAGCACACATGAGGAGGGGGCGCGGAAGCGCTCAGACGGAGCGTGGGCAGGCACAGATCCCGCCATCCTCACTTCTGGGAGGAGCAGACTGGATCCATTTTTATCTCTTCTGCTTTACCCGCAGCTGCCCACAGCATTTGCTCAGAGAGGAAGAGAAAATCCTTGAAACAAAACTTCCTCCCAGTTGCCATGGGGCTGCTTGCTTTAAAAACCACATGAGGGGCTGACACTGTAGCATAGGGGACATCCCATATGTGCTCAAGGTCTGGCTGCTCCACTTCTGATCCTGCTCCCTGCTAATGAGCCTGGGAAAGCAGTGGAAGATGGCTCAAGTCCTTGGGCCCCTGCTAGCCATGTGGGAGACTCTGAAGAAGTTCCTGACTCCTGGTTTCAGTCTGGTCCAGCTCTGGCCATTGCAGCCATTTGGGTAGAGAACTGGTAGATGGAAGATCTCTCTCTCTCTCTCTTTCTCTCTCTCTCTTCTTCTTCTCTCTGTGTAACTCTGACTTTCAACTAAATAAATAAATCTGTAATAAGCAAAACACACACACATACACACAACCAGAGAGGGAGAGTAGGGGAGACCCTCTCAGCAAGGCTCAGCCCATTCGATGTGTTTACAAAGCTGTGATGTGTGAATATTTCTCAGAGCTTGATTATGTTTTGGAAAAGTGGAAGAAGTTGTTTCTGAAGCCTTTCTGCCCTTTTATGGAAATATCCCCAAATTTCTTTTAAAATTTTTTACTGTATTTTTTAGATTTATTTATTTAGTTGAAAGGCAGAGTTACAAAGAAATAGAGATCTTCCACACACTTGTTCACTCCCCAAATGGTTGCAACAGCCAGGGCTGGGTTAGGCAGAAGCCAGGAGCCTGAACTCCAGCTGGGTCTCCCCTACGGGTAAGAGAGGCCCAAGAACCCGGCTAACTTCTCCTGCTTTCTCAGGTGCGTTAGGATGGAGCTGGATCAGGAGTCGAGCAGCCGGGACCCCAACAGGCACCCATATGGGATACTAGTGTCACAGGCTCAGCTTAGCCCGCTGCACCTCAACGCTGGCCTCTACTGTGTGTGTTTTCTATTCGGAGGGAAGAGATGCAAAGGGATCCTGTTTATTTTTTAAGGATTATATTTACTGAGGTGTAATTTCCACACAGATAAAACATTACCCATTGGCCATTTAGTCCTCTGCATTTTGACAAACTGTTGACAGCGGTGTAGTCACCCCCACAATGAAGACAGGATGATCTCTGTCAAACACAGAAGTTCCCTGGTACCCCATTCCCTCAACCCCACTCCTGCCAACCACTGGATTCTTTTCCAGAATGTCATGACAATGGAATTACATTGGGATGATGTGAGTTACTGAGTCATGACTACTCAGATTTTATTTTTTTATTTTACCATCAAAAACTTTAAAATAAATTAATATTAAAAAGTTTTTCCCAGTCAGGGCGCTGGATTCTGTCCCGGTTGCCCCTCTTCCAGGCCAGCTCTCTGCTGTGGCCAGGGAGTGCAGTGGAGGATGGCCCTAGTGCTTGGACCCTGCACCCCATGGGAGACCAGGAGAAGCACCTGGCTCCTGGCTTCAGATCAGCGCGGTGTGCTGGCCGCAGCGTGCCAGCCGTGGCAGCCACTGGAGGGTGAACCAACGGCAAAGGAAGATCTTTCTCTCTGTCTCTCTCTCTCACTGTCCACTCTGCCTGTAAAAAAAAAAAAAGTTTTTAATTTGCTCCTTCTTGCATAATCCCAATCCCAAACTAATTGATATGAACAGATTTACACATAATTTTCTTTATCTTCTCTTATGCTGAGAGGTGTGTGAGAGAGACAGAGAAAGAGAGAGAAGGAGAGAGGATGAAAAGGAGCCACCATTTTTATAAAGGTCTCTAACATGAGTTACTTGGGACATATTCAGTTATAAGGAATAGAAATTCAATTTAAACTCTCTTCATGGGGCCAGCACTGTGGTATAGTGGGTAACGCCGCTGCCTATAGAGCTGGCATCCCATATGGGCGCTGGCTGCTCCACTTCCAATCCAGCTCTCTGCTATGGCCTGGGAAAGCAGTGCAAGATGGTCCAAGTCCTTGGGCCCTTGCACTCATGTGGGAGACCTGGAAGAAGCTCCTGGCTCCTGGCTTCAGGCTGGCACAGCTCCGGTCATTGCAGCCAACTGGGAAGGTGGAAGCAGGTGGAAGACTGCCCCCCTCTCTACCTCTCCTCTCTCTATGTAGCTCTGACTTTCAAATAAATAATCAATAAATCTTTTTATAAAAACCTAAAAAATAAACTCTCTTCAACAAATTAATTGGTCCATATAACCAGAAACTCCAGAAAAAGGACAGGTTTTGGCACTGAGTTTAAGTAGCTCACAAAATTAACTATCTCTCTAATTCTTTTTTTTTTAATTTTTTTTTTTTTGACAGGCAGAGTGGACAGTGAGAGAGAGAGACAGAGAGAAAGGTCTTCCTTTGCCGTTGGTTCACCCTCCAATGGCCGCCGCAGCCGGCGCACTGCGGTTAGTGCCACAGTGAAGCCAGGAGCCAGGTGCTTCTCCTGGTCTCCCATGCGGATGCAGGGTCAAGCACTTGGGCCATCCTCCACTGCACTCCTGGGCCACAGCAGAGAGCTGGCCTGGAAGAGGGGCAACCGGGACAGAATCCGGCGCCCCGACCGCGACTAGAACCCAGTGTGCCGGTGCCGTAGGCAGGGGATTAGCCTAGTGAGCCGCGGCGCCGGCCTATCTCTCTAATTCTTTAATTTCTTTTTTCTCTCCTTTCTTGCCTTTTGAAATGTGTGTCATCCAAGAGCTGGCTCCTCTTGAGGTGGCAACATAGCTGACGGCGGCTTTACCTACTATGCCTCAGCACCGCCCCCCCCCCCCAACCTTGTATTTCACATTTTGACAACAAACACATATACAGGGTCTTCAGAAAGCCATGGATAGTGCATATTAGGAGATATTAGGAGGGAACTATACAAGGGTTTCAGATTTTTTTTTTCTTTGCACCAAACTAAACTTATTTGGGGATTGGCCTAGTTGGTAAGAGGCCTGTGCCCCCTGTAGAGTGCTTGGTCTGATACCCAGCTCTGGCTCCTGATGCCAGCCTCCTGCTAATGCGGCCCCTGGAAGGCACAGCAGTGATGGCTCAGGTAGTTGGGGTCCTGCCACCCTTGAAGGAGACCCCCACTGAGTTTCCAGATCCCAGCTTTGACCACGGTCTGGCCAGTAGGGGTCATTGCCAGCATTTCGGGAGTGAACCTGTGCATGAGTGCACTTTTTTCTCTCTCAAATAAATAAAAAATGTTAACATAAGCACCTTTTTTTAAAAAAAAGATTTATTTATTTATTTGAAAGTGGGAGTTACACAGAGAGAGAGAGGGAGACACACACACACACACAGAGAGAGAGAGAGAGAGAGAGAGAGAGAGGTCTTCCATCTACTGGTTCACTCTCCAGTTGGTCGCAACAGCTGGAGCTGCGCTGATCTGAAGCTGGGATCCAGGAGCTTCTCCTGGGTCTCCCATGCAGGTGCAGGTACCTAAGGACTTGGGCCATCTTCTACTGCTTTCCTAGACCATAGCAGAGAGCTGGATGGCAGGTGGGGCAGCCAGGACTTGAACCAGCATTCGTTTGGGATGCCGGCACTGCAGCGGTGGCTTTACCTGCTACACCACAGCGCCAGCCCCACCATAAACATCTTTCAATTCCATTTGCTATAAACTTTTTAAAGTATTCTTGTATTAACTAAATAACTTCAAGGACAAATGAAGGTTATACATACGAGGAGAAGTTGGTGTGTAACTGTTGTGTACAGTTAGCAGTAAGTCAGCAAACAGGAATGACAGGTTTCTGGGGTGTGTGATCTGAGTCTCGGAGGCTGGTCTGCTCGACCACCACTGGTTCCAGGGGCCCAAACGTGCCCTTAGTGAGGAGACTTCTAGAAGTTCATGGATAGTTTGCATGACCTTTTAATTCCCTTTTATTCCACACATTTTTGAAGTCTCCCCATTCTAGGGTGAAGAAGATTTTTTTCTGTAGACACTCTCCTTTCTCATCTTTACACACCGAGAAGTGGCTCCGAACCCCACAGAGCGTGCCTCCTCGCAGGGGGACCTCAGAGAGGCGCTAGCCCAGAGCCCTCTACTTCCTTCCGAGAAGGCGGGGAGGGCCGTTTCAGGAAGTGGCTGCACAGAGCGTCCTTAGCCTCAGCCTCACGGCGGCTCTCCGTCCCCAGAGTCACAGAGCGACACAGGCAGCAGGGGCTGCTCCAGAGGTCCCCGGGGCTGGAGGCTGTGCATCCTGGGAAGAAGACAGGTGGGGCCTGAGCCTTGGTTCACCGCCATCAGATGTTGGGGATTGGAGGTTCTTCCCAGGATTCACAAAGAGACTGGAGCTGTTCTCTTCCACCTACTGTTCCTGGAGAGGAGAGCTCATCGCTGTCCTGGTAGCAAAGACCCCACTGGCACAGTAAGGTAAGGATGTCTCACGATTCACATGCTGATTGCTGCTTGAAACTGCCTCTTGGCCGGCGCCGCGGCTCACTAGGCTAATCCTCCACCTAGCGGCGCCAGCACACTGGGTTCTAGTCCCAGTCGGGGCGCCGGATTCTGTCCCGGTTGCCCCTCTTCCAGGCCAGCTCTCTGCTGTGGCCCAGGAGTGCAGTGGAGGATGGCCCAGGTGCTTGGGCCCTGCACCCCATGGGAGACCAGGAGAAGCACCTGGCTCCTGGCTCCTGCCATCGGATCAGCGCAGTGCGCCGGCCGTGGCGGCCATTGGAGGGTGAACCAACGGCAAAGGAAGACCTTTCTCTCTGTCTCTCTCTCTCATTGTCCACTCTGCCTGTCAAAACAAAACAAAACAAAACAAAACAAAAAAAAAAAAAAAGAAACTGCCTCTTGGCTCTACCTTTCCAGAAACTTCTTTTGTGGTCTGACCATGTCACTCCTCTGTGACGGTAGTCAGTGAATGGGCATTCTGGTGTCGTGATGTGAGCTATGCTTACCAAAAAAGCGAGTATGTTGCAGGTGGAGCAGTCAAGGCGGCCTCGACTCAGGAGGAAATTATACTGTGGGAGAGGAGTGAGGTCAGTGGGTCGGCTGGGTGGTCTTAAGGAACCACCTGTGTTCCTCTTGGTAATCTCTCCGACCCCCGCGCTCCCCCAGAAGAGAGAAGGACCTTGGCAGTGTTTTGTGTTGTGTCCATGGCATCTGGAACAAGCAAATGTACAAAAAACCACACGTGCTTTACGAATGAATGGAGGGCTGGCTGGCTGGATGGAGGAATCCTTGTTTTTCAAGGTCATTGTCTGCAGGTCTTCTCTGACCCTCTGTGAGGGCTGGATTCCTTCCCCGAGTTCTGACAGCATCTTCATTCAAGCCTTTAACTCACATTCACACAATTTGTTTCCATGTCTGTCCTTCCTCGACTGTAACACTACAAGGGAACGAATTCTGCCTCATTTCCCCACTTAACTGCAGGCACTTTGCTGGTGCCGGCACGCAGTAGGTACTCACTGAGTAAAATAATACCGTGGCAGCTTCACCAAACCTCAAGTGTCAAGTGGATTAGGAGATTATGCTAATCAAGACCTCCTTTGCCTCTTAGGTGTTGGGGATGAATTGATGAGTTCTTGCTCTTTGCTTTCCATGGCTTCTAGAAGACCTTTCTATTTTCATCTGTTTTTCCGGTACCTTCTGTATTTGTCAAACTACACAATGTGCTGAATGATTTCAATGGATTATGTTTCTGGGATCAGATTGGTTACATCCTGATGTTACGTAAACAGGCACCTTGGCCTCGCCAGCAAATGATCGGCTCAGGATCGGGTGTATTGTTTCCAGGAGGGTCTCCTAGAAGCAGTACCTCCCTCTCAGCTTACAAAGCTTCTTACAGCTTTTGTCGCACAAGCTGAAGCCCCTACTCTTGTCCCACTCACTCTGGGCCATCTCGTTCATTGCCTGTGGGCCTGTGTGCGTAGGCCACTTGCCCTCTGATACTGTGGATCATGTTCTCTCTGATGGGTGTGCTTGCTTTCTGACCAGGTCACCTGTTCCAGGGGTCCAGGTGGGGATTTACATGGTAAACTCTGAAAGAGCGAATGGCCTTGTGTGATCTCCAGTCAATGTTTTGAGGACACTGATGCAAAAGTCAAGACTTAGGCTCAGTGTCAATCAAACACATTCAGTTAGGGCAGGGTGAAAATCGGAAACTAACGGTAGGTGCTCCAATTACAAAAAATAGGCAATAGTAGTGTGAGATGAGCTTGAGTCTCTGGCAGTTTGCTGTACCCAAGAATTCCACCGTCTTAGTTGATTTATGTGGACCTGACTCCATGGAAGGGAATGGCTCAGGCGACCAACTACGTGTTGAGAGAGGAAGGCAGGAACTTTGGTTTTATTGGAAGTTTCTTTGAGAAACGGAGCAACTCTCACTGTGCCAGGGTGCCCCGCCCCTGATTTACTTGGGGAATACCATGGGATTTAGGTAGTCCTCTTACCTAAGGTCTACCTTGCCTTCCCAGGAGGCCTTGCAACCTGCCTCTGTGTTGTCATCTGGACCCATCCAGTTAGAATGAGAATCCCCGCGGTGACTGACCTTGCATCCTGATGGCTTTGAAAACCTCGTAGCCGTTTGGGTCAAGTCCTGAAGTTGGCCAGCACCTAGGTTTAGCTGACTGGGCCCTTCCCACATGCGCACTTTCGTCACCCGCAGGGGTCATCTCCGCGCTGTCCTTCGTCATGTTTGCTCCCACTTCCCACTCTCAGGCCGGTCCCTGGGCAGAGGCTGTTTCTGAGGGGCCTCCTCCGCTCTGTCTCCCTCCGGAAGCCTTGCTGACGCTGTGGTGTCCTTGCTTCGTCCGGGTGTTGTTCTTTGTTTTTTGCTAGCCCTGGTCTGTATGGACTGCGATCCACCCCAGCTGTCTCCTCCCAGGCTCTTCATCCCGAGAATGAAGAAAGAAATGCGTCTTTCTCTACCCAAGGGCTTCTACACTTGGGGAGGAAGTTAACTGTTCTGTGTTGTTGTCATCTTTCTCATGAACTCCACCAGTGCTCCCACCCCAAAATCAGGGAGGTGAATTTTTCCATCGTCTCTGCAGGCTCAACCTTTATCAGTCTTTAGCGTCGTGCAGACGCAAGGCAGGTGCACAGCACATGCTTATTGAAGGAATGAGTTTGTAAGTGAGTGTGCGAATGGGGAAACTGGGATACAGGAGCTCAAAACTCTAGTGTATTTTTGCTCATTCAGAAATGGTTTAATGATAATATGGCTGGGATTTTTGTTCTTTCTTTTTTTAAATATTTATTTATTTATTTGAAAGGCAGAGTTACAGAAAGAGAGGGACACACACACACACACACACATACAGAGAGAGAGAGAGAGAGAGAGAGAGAGAGATCTTCCATCCGTTACTTTATTTCCCAAATGGCCATAATGATCAGGGCTGGGCCAGGCTGGAGCTAGGAGCCAGGAGCTTCCTCTGGGTCTCCCATGTGGGGACAGAGGCCCAAGGACTTGGGCTATCTTCTGCTGCTTTCCCAGGTGCATTGGCAGGGAGCTGGATCAGAAGTGGAGCATCTAGGACTAGAATTGGCGCCCATATGGGATGCTGACATTGCAGGCAGAGGCTTAACCTGCTGTACCACAGCACTGACACTGGATATTCAAAGTTAGTAATTTTCTTTGTCATCAATACTTACATAGTAAGTTCTGAAAAATACAAAACATAGTTGAAAATGTTTGCAAAATAGCATCAATAACATCTTTTCTATTTGCAAATAATTTTAGAAAATGAAAAGATAAGTATAATGGTTGTATTTTTAAGAAAAACCACAAGGGTAAGTATTAAAACAGCCATTTGCTCTTTTTTTTTTTTTGATAAGGCTTATTTTATTTATTTGAAAGACAGAGTTACAGAGAGAGGTAGAGACAGAGAGAGAGGTCTTCCATCCTCTGGTTCACTCCCCAGATGGCTGCAATGGCTGGAGCTGCACCAATCCAAAGGCAGGAGCTAGGAACTTCTGGGTCTCCCACGTGGGTGCAGGGGCCCAAGGACTTGAACCATCTTCTACTGCTTTCCCAGGCCATAGCAGAAAGCTGGATCGGAAGAGGAGCAGCCGGGACTAGAACCTGTGCCCACATGAGATGCCGGCGCTTCAGGCCAGGGCTTTAACCCACTGCGCCACAGCACCAGCCCTGCCATTTGCTCTTTAAATATAATTAAAAATTCTATGCTTATTCTAAAAACAAATATAAAGGCTAATAAGAGTAATCAAAACTTCAATATCAGTATAAGAGGATTTTGCTGTGGAAAAATGCAAATCCATCCAACACAGTAATCGAATTTGCCATGCAAGGTAGACTTATATCACTGCCAAAGTCACTTTATAAATATACAGACTTCTTATACTGGAGAGAAATCACGCATATGATAATTAAGTACAAGTTCAAGTTAATAATTTTGTGCTAAGTGAAAGTTCTTAGAGAGAGAGAGATCGTCCATCCTCTGGTTCATTCTCCGATTGGCTGCCATTGCTGGAGCTGGACGGATCTGAAGCCAGGAGTCAGGAGATTCTTCCAGGTCTCCCACGTAGGTGCAGGGGCCCAAGGACTTGGGCCATCCTCTACTACTTTCCCAGGCCGTTAGCAGAGAGCTGGATCAGAAATGGCATAGCTAGGACTTGAACCAGTGCCCATTTGGGATGCCAGCACTGCAGGCAGATGCTTAACCTACTACGCCACAGTGCGGGCCAGCCCCTAAGTGAAAGTTCTTATTTACTTACTTACTTATTTATTGATTGATTGATTTTACAGGTAGAGTTACAGACAGAGAAAGAGAGAGACAGAGAGAAAGGTCTTCCTTCTATTGGTTCACCCCCATAATGGCCACTACAGCCAGCATGCTGCACCGATCTGAAGCCAGGAGCCAGGTGCTTCTTCCTGGTCTTGCTTGCGGGTATAGGGCCCAAGCACTTGGGCCATTCTCCACTGCCCTCCTGGGCCACAGCAGAGAGCTGGACTGGAAGAGGAGCAACTGAGACTAGATCCAGCGCCCATATGGGATGACGGCGCCGCAGGCAGAGGATTAGTCAAGTGAGCCACGGCGCCAGGCCCTAAGTGAATGTTCTTAAAGCAGACAAAAGATCAAGTGATTCATGGATTTTTAGTTTCAATTACAAGATTTCTTTAAAGTCATACAGTTTTCAGATTTGGAGAGCTGGCTTTGCGTGGCATGTCCAATCACGAATAATATGCTTCGTGCATAGATACCTAATAAACATAAAAGTATGTAATCCAGCAATGCATACTATGCCAATATTAATATGAAGGGATTTCTTTTTCGTCATGAAATGAATCACGGCGTATAAAAGATTAGTCCGAATGGTTACAGTTAAACCATACTTTAATTTTGGGAAATAGAAGTAAGCCCAACAGAAAGTTTTGTGATAACCCCCCAGTGCCAAGTCAGAGGGAGACAAACAAAAGAGCTTTATGGGGTCTGCTGAGTTCAGCTTTGCCAAGATTGCATCGAGACGGCATCTGATTTATGGCTAAAGCCAGGGCTGGGCTGCTGCCTTGTGGGGATGGGGCAGCCATCTTCACTGTGCAATGAAAGAAAACCATTGATGTTGGAGTTGTGGTTTGTCTACCAGCCACGCGCAAAACTCGCCATTTGGGTGCTGCGTGTTGTCTTGTAATAATGTGATAATGTTAAGGTCCTATCCTACGCAAGCAAATTCACTTTTTTTTTTTTACAACTTCAATATAAAAACAACCTCTGCATATTTCAGAAGCAAATTCTGCAAGATGAGCTTAATAGAGACAAGCCAACAGACCAAAGCAAAGTCCTCTCTGATTCTGGGAAGTCATCCTGGCAATGAATTCTACACTCAGCAGCGCACACACTGCTGTTTGCTCTTTGTGGTTTATTGATGACACATTGACCTTTGACACTGAGAGAGAGAGGGGGGCATATGTTTACTGCCCATGGATAACTTACAGGAATCAGGAGAGAGACTTGGCATGTCTCAATCACTGGGGGTAACCCCAGCACCTAAATCCCACTGGGGGCACATAGGTGGGCAGAATTCACCGCTGATTGAATAAAATCTGTAGAGTCTGTTGCTGTTGTAATTTGATTAGTCCTGTGTCAATGCAGAGAACTCCACCCAAGTAGAATCAAATGACTGTTTACTTTAGCCAGTATCCTGTAACTTCTTATAAGTTATTTAGGTTTCTATTAAGAGTCACGAACCATGTTATTTATTTTATGTGGTTCCACGGTAGTTAGTATTGAACACTCTTTTTCTGAAATCCTGGCACCTCCTATGCTTTATTTTTAGCCGTCTCTATATTAACACATACAAGGAGACTTCCAGAAGCTCCCAGAAAATGGAACAAAAAGCTACATTTACGTTGGTGTGAAACAGATTGCGAAAGCCATGAGGAGCTTTCTCATACCACACGTTTTCCGTGGAAGTATTGCTGACTTCTCGTGGATGAGGAGAGTGGGATCTGTCCCCAAATTGCATCCTTGTCCATACGGGCGTCATTGCTACTGTCATGTGTCACAACCACACACACTTACTATCTCAAGCTCAAGTGAAGAGCGCTTCATCACCGCTGTTCTTAGCCACTGTCTCTGCGAGACTTGCCTCTTGAATGTCTATACTCTGGGTTTGGCAGGCTTTTTGTCCCCACGCCTGTCCGCTAGTGACCTGGTGTGCAGTGACGTCATTGTGTGCAGTGACGCAGGTGCACAGTATCCTGAAGATGCTTTTACACAGAATATTCTAGAAAAGCACCACAGAGTCGATGAAAGCAAGGTAGCAGTACCTCTGTGGCCTGCCCGACGCTGGGATTGCTTCCAAGCATGTCTGCAGAGCAAAATTTGGGGCCAGGAAGACGATGGGGAAAGAACACTGGAGAGTTTCCCTTTATAAAAAGAGGCAGGTTCAGACGCAAAAAACCATTCACCGCCCAGGAAACAGCGCCTGAGAAAAATGCATCCACACATCTTCTGTCTTAGGGGGGCACAAAAGGGACCTCAGGAGGCTTCGCGACTCGGCCGGTTCTCCGTGCCACCTCCGTGAGCTGTCTCCAGATGGCCGACTGTCACAGCTAATATCTAGTGAGTGCTTGTGCTTTGTGTTGAGTGTCTGGTGCTAAGCAAACACTGGCTTCCCTGCCTTCCTTCCTGTTCCCCTGGGGAGACCGTGAGCCAGAAGATGGCCTTGCGGACTGACCTGATCTTTCGAATAGCAGCCTAAGTCCTCAGAACAGACAGAGGGCCAGGCTCGTCCGAAGAGAAGGGGGCGTCTTTGCGGCGGGAGAGGATATTGGATCTTTGGGTGAAGGTGGTACAAGCCCTTCTGGAAGTTTCTGCTTCTCCCCGTTGGCCTCTGCCAGCGGCCGCAGAGCCCAGGAAATCGTCTTTGAATGCAGCTCAGACACTGGCCCTGCCTCCGGGGGCAGCCGCTGCTCCGGTCACTGTAAGTCTCTCTCTCTGAGGTCACAGAGCTTCCCTCCCGCAGCAGTCCCCGTCAGGGAGCCATCCTCTAGACCGGCGCTGGGGGGCACCTTTCCCCAGGTGGGAGACAGCACTGCAGACAGAGCCGGTGGGCATCACCACAGCACACAGCAGGGTAGCTCTTGTCGGTGCTTAACCTGTGGCCTGAGCTGCTCCTGATGGGCTACAAAATGAATCTTAACCCTCGGGACCTTCATCTATCTGGAGTGCCCTAAACAAGCCCTTCACTGCAGCAAAACCCACCCACCGCGCCCTGAACGCACCAAACCGGTTCTACCTTGGCTCTTGCTGTCTTCTCTGCACTGGTCCTCCCCTCCCCCCTCCTCATCCCCTCCTCCCCCCAACCCTACCTTTGCTCTGACTGTCATGATTCAAGCCTTACCTCCTCCAGGAAGCCTTCTCTGACTGTGCCAGGCTGCAGGGATCTCTTTCCTCTGCACACAACCCGGCTTTCTCACTCATTTGGTAAATGAGCAAAATGACACATGATCCTTTTCGGTGATTATGGTCTAATGCCATCGCCGTCTTCATCTTCCCCTGGATGTTGCTAACTGTTTTGGCACCTTGTCACCTCACTGGTTATTAATACGCGTTGGGTGCTTCCAGGGCCGGTAAAGGTGGGTGACTGCCACGAGGAAGCAGGGTGCTGTGTCGATGCAAGTGTTAGCCACATTAGGAGACCAAAGCAAGCAGTTCCCGCCCCAACAACAAACAGCTCCCTGAAGCCACTTCACGTCCAGGGCAAGGGTTAACTTTTATTATAGCTGAAGCCGGTGGCCAGGGAGGGAGTCCAGCCAAGCGGGGTGTGTGTGTGTGTGTGTGTGGGCATGGTGGGCCTCTGGAAGTCCCGAGGACAGAGCGGAACAGATCCGTGTTAGCCGGCTCAGATAACAGAGGGAGGGTTTCGAGGTTTAGACTCTGCGGGCAGGAAACGCAGAGCACCCCCGTGGGATGGAAAATCCAGGGACAAAGCCCGTGCTGTGCGGCCTCCTGGGGCCTTCATGGCTCCTTTATCTTTGTCTCTCTCTCTTTTTTTTTTTTTTTTTTTTTTTTTGACAGGCAGAGTTAGAGAGAGACAGAGAGAAATGTCTTCCTTCTGTTGGTTCACCCCCCACATGGCTGCTGCGGCCGGCGCGCTGCACCGATTTGAAGCCAGGAGCCAGGTGCTTCTCCTGGTCTCCCATGCGGATACGGGGCCCAAGCACTTGGGCCATCCTCCACTGCCTTCCCGGGTCACAGCAGAGAGCTGGCCTGGAAGAGCGGCAACCGGGACAGAATCTGGCACCCCGACCGGGACTAGAACCCGGGGTGCCGGCGCCGCAGGTGGAGGATTAGCCTAGTGAGCCATGGCGCCGGCCATGTCTCTTTCTTCTATTTGCTCACCCCACCGCCTGGCTGGCAGGCCAATTCCAGGCCACAGAATACCTGCTCCGTGTGCCTGGGGTCAGATTTAAGAGACAGACCCTTACTGACGCAGTGCAGGCTCCAGAATGATTTCCCATTGATCAGATGGCGATATGCTTCGACGGGGGAGGTGATGTTTGAAGTCACGAGGAAGGAGCGAGGCAGCGCAGACTACAGGGGCCATCGCCTTGGGCGGGGTGCAGGTGGGGACAACACGCGGCATCCCCACCGCAGACTTTCACAGCCACAGTGCTACTGTAGTTCGGTGATTTCCTGGGCTGCCCTTCATTGCTGAGAGAGATGTTGCACCTGCTGGTTCATGTCTTATGCTTGAGAGGGTGGTATGAGGCCGCTGTGTGTGCCGTACTGTCTTGGTGGTCACATTCTTTCAGTAATCCTAAAATTCTAACACCTTCCTGGACGTCCAGTCTCCTAGTTCTCACAAAACTGGAAGAATACCTCTCCAGTGGAGTCCAGGTGCCCGGGGAGGGGACACTGTTCAAAGGAGAACTCAGAGAAGGCATTCACTTGACCTTGCATCTGACACAGACTCCTGGGGCGGCTGGGAGGGTGGGCTCTGGAATGGTGCCTCCCGAATCAGGTCCTGACCCACTGCGAAAGCCCACGAGCAAGTGACTCAGGCTCTCCAAGTCTTACTTTTCCCATCTGTGAACAGTGCACGGCACAACCACTTAGCAGAAAACAAAACTCCCCAGAGTGATGTGCCGACAACAACATTTGATTCTTAGAAAGTTCTTGGTGAACGCCACGCACAATGGCCACCATTACTGTTCATCTCAGTGGACTGAAGGAACCCAGGGCAGAGTCAATGTGTTCCCTACGTGTCACACAGCTCCCTTCTGGATTCTTCCCCACGTCTTCGCGTGTGTGTTAGCAAGGGTGTGGTGGTTACTCAATTTACTTTTATTTACTGATGGATTTGAAAGGGAGGGAGAGATCTTCCATCATCTGCTCCACTCCTCAAATGCCTACGAGAGCCAGGGCTGACCACGCTGAAACCAGGAGTCTGGAACTCAATCCAGGTCTCCCTCATGGGCGGCAGGGACTCAGCTACTTGAACCATCACTGCTGCCTCCCAGGGTGCAGGTCAGCGGGGAGCGGGGATTGGGAGCAGAGCCTGCACTTGAACCCAGGCACTCGGAGAGGGGATCTGAGCGTCCAGGTGGTGTCCCAACCACCGTCCCGAGTGCCCATCCCACCCACTGGATTCTATAGTGTCGTCCTTTGTGCTCTGGATTGTAGCAGTTGTCACAATCAAAAGTCCAAAAACAAAGGCTGCGTAAGCAGTACAGCCTTGGCCTGAATTTGAACAACTTGCTGAGAACGGAGCTGTCGGTCCGAGTGCGTTGTGTGGGTGCCCCTCCCCCGAAACGAAGAGAAGAGGCCATTTCTCTGGCCTCTTTGATTCAATCTCTCCAGAATTGTCATCCTCTGTACCAAAGGATGTGCCTTCTATTCCCGAAATCAACACACAGATATGCTCATTCCCACTCTTTTTTTCCCCCCTACAGGAGCCACGCCAGCCCCGGAGACCATGAACTTGTCTTCTGAGCACTGCAACGTGTCAGACTGGCTGCGGCGAGAGGCAGCCGTGAAGGCCTCTGTGTACGTGGTCGCGTTCTCCTGTGCCACGTCCATCACGGTCGTCATCACCACAATCGTGTGGCAGAGCCCGGAGCTGAGGAGGGAGGTCCGCTACCTCCTCCTCTGCCATCACCTCCTGTGCATCTCCTCCTACTGCGGCCTGGGCGTTGTCTTCCAGGGGATGCGGGCCCTGCTGGCCAACAGCCCCCTGCTGCTGTGCTGGGTGGTGTTTGGGGCACAGCTGAGCGTTGGAGAAGGCATCCTCTTCACTCTGGCCTTGATGGCTCTCAACGCTTGCCTGGCCATTTGCTGGCCGCTCACGTCCCTGTCCTTGGTGGAATCGGTCAAGTGCAGGATTCTAGCTGGCACCTGGGCAACCATCATCCTCAAGAACGCTTGCCTATTCTTCATGGAGGGCGCCAACTCCCCTGCGGGCGCCGTTTTGAAATCCGAACCCTTTTGCCCTGTGATCTTGAACGGCGTTGCTGCCAGAGCCGTGGGCATGACCTTCCTCCTCGTCCCCTTGTCTGCCATTCTCATCAGTTACTCTCTGATCTACCGCGAGGGGAAGCGGGCTGGCCATTTCAACAGGGCCAACATCAGAGCCAGGCGGCGGGTCCTCATCCACCTGGTGCAGATCAGTCTGCATGTGATTCCGACCCTGCTGTTCATAGGTCTGGGAAAGATGTGTGGGCTGTTTTACTTTGCGCTGAACCTGGTGCTTTTCAGCGTCTTTGCGTTTGCCCAGTGTTTTAACCCTCTGGTCTACGGGCTCCAGGATACAGAACTGCAAAGCAGATGGCAGGAGTGGTTGTACTGCCGGCCGGGCTGTGGGCGCGCGGTGAACAGCAGAGGGCCCGTTTAATCGCACCCGTTTTACTGCCATTCGGAAACCGTCTAACTCCTGTTCGAACGGGTACAGCCCGGCTGCTCTGATCTGACTTTGAAAGCAGCATGAGTCAATAAAAATTATTCACAAACCTCGCTGCTGCACACACTGAACTGGCCTCAGTGAACCCATTTTCAGCGTCTTTTTTTTTTTAAGATTTATTTATTTATTTGAAAGTCAGAGTTACACGGAGGGAGGAGAGGCAGAGAGAGAGAGAGAGAGAGAGAAAGGTCTTCCATCTGCTGGTTCACTCCCCAATTGGCCGCAACGGCCAGAGCTGGGCTGATCCGAAGCCAGGAGCCAGGAGCTTCTTCCAGGTCTCCCACGGGGGTGCAGGGGCCCAAGGACTTGGGCATCTTCCACTGCTTTCCCAGGCCATAGCAGAGAGCTGGATCGGAAGTGGAGCAGCCGGGACTCGAACTGGTGCCCATATGGGATGCCGGCGCTGCAGGCCGGGGTTTTACCCGCTACGCCACAGCGCCGGCCCCACGGCGTCTTTTATCCTAAAGTCAGATGAGCAGTTTCGGCAGCCTGCTCTGCCTCGTTTGAGTTCTCGGGAAGCTTTGGGGTGCACTTGTCTTCTGAAACCAGTTGCTGTTGGCAGTTCTTGCATTACTTAGTTTGGCTGCGTAAAACAAGAACAGCAGTCAGGTCACAGGGACTTCGGACATCAGAGGTCGGGGTGGGCGCCTGGCGCGGTAGTTACAGTGCTGCTTGGGACGCCTGCCGCCTATATGGGCGCGTCTGGGCTCAAGCCTTGGCTCTGCCCCCAGCTCCAGCTTCCTGCTAATGCAGATCCTGGGAGGCAGCAGGCGGTGGCTTACGTGGGTCCCTGCCGCCCACTTGGGACACCTGGATTGAGTCCCAGGCTCCAAGCTCTGGCCTGGCCTGGCCCTGGAATTCACAGGCATTTTGGAGAGGGAACCAGCAGATGGGAGATTTTTGTCTTTCTACCTTTCAAACAAAATAAATAATTTTTTTAAACTTAGAAATAGATTTTTTTGTATGCAAAAGAAAATCCAGGCCTCCGCAGCAGCTCTGCACTCACCAGGCTCATTCTCTTCTACCCTGCCATGATTAGTGTGCGACCTCATGATCCAAGGTGGCTGCTAGTGCTCCTGTCATCACATTTACACTCCAGCTGATGGGAAGGAGGAAGGGGCAGATGTAGTGTCTGCCTTTCTGTTTGGCCCGTGGAGTGAACGGGCCAGGAGCCCAGAGAACCTCACCGTGTCTCAGAGAGAGGACAAGCAGCAGACAAAACCATTCCCAGCTCGGAATCACCCAGCGTGTCCGTCTCTGCAGATGGGAAGCAGGGGTGGGAAATTCACCAGGGCTGTCTCCTTAGACGAACCGGGGGGAATTCGGGTCCAGAGACAGGAAGCATCACTCCAGGGACTCTAAGCAGCCAGAGAGCCTCCTCCAGGAACCAGTGTTGTCGGTGGCGACCGCTGCCGGTGCACCTAAAGACGGCAGCCAACACCCTCCCTTCCGACAGTCCAGCCACGGGCTCCGGAAAGTCAGGCAGAAACGGACGCCCTGACCTGGGTGGCATGTGCGCGCTCTCTCTCTCTCTCTTAAAGATTTATTTATGTATTTGAAAGGCAGAGTTACAGAGAGAGAGGAGAGGCACAGAGAGAGAAAGGTCTTCCACCTGCTGGTTCACTCCCCAGATGGCTGCAATGGCTGGAGCTGCGCCAATCCGAAGCCAGGAGCCAGGAGCTTCTTCCGGGTCTCCCACATGGGGTGCAGGGGCCCAAGGACTTGGGCCATCTTCCACTGTTTTCTCAGGCCATAGCAGAGAGCTGGACTGGAAGTGGAGCAGCCGGGACTCGAATCAGCGTCCACATGGGATGCGGGCACTGCAGACGGTGGCGTCACTCGCTACGCCACAGCGCTGGCCCCAGCCGGCCCCACGTGCTCTCTCTTCTGTAATCTCCCTCTTCGGCAAGGAAACGCTAGCCTGGGAGGTGAGGGAAGAAGGCGCAGTCACTTTCAATTCATCGCCCCGGGCTGAGGTGGAAGGCTCTGGTTGCCACACTCTTTCCTGCTTTCCACAAGCCCTCCCCCCGCCACGGCAAAGACCCTCGAAGAAAAGTCTGGAAGACACATCAGTCACCTTGGAGAGAACAGAGAAGAAGGACCAATCTAGGGGACCATGGTGGGGGGAGATGATGGGAGCCAGAATGCATAATTGTATTTTTAGTGGAACTGGGGGTTCCACTGATGGTTTGATCATGTAGTTGGTTGTTTATTTATTGTGAAGTCAACCTCATTGAGGTATAACTGACATACAGTAAATTCCTTTTAAAGATGTAGGCTCAGGTGTAGTGAGTGGTGAGCTCTGTGGCATAGTGAGTGGGGTAGCCACCTGCAGTGCCAGCCTCCCATATGGGTGTCAGTTCGAGTCCTGGCTGCTCCACTTTCCATCCAGCTCCTTGCTAATGCACCTGGGAAAGCAGTGGGGGATGGCGTTAGTGCTTGGGCTCCTGCACCTGCATGGGAAACTGGGAAGAAGCTCCTGGCTCCTGGCTTCAGAATGGCCCAGCTCTGGACACTGTAGCCATTTGGGGAGTGAACCAGTGGATGGAAGACCTCTCTCTCTCTCTCTCTCTCTCTCTCTCTCTGTCTTTCTCTGTACCTCTGCCTTTCTTTTTCTTTCTTTTTCTTTTTCTTTCTTTCTTTTTTTTTTTTTTGACAGGCAGAGCAGAGTGGACAGTGAGAGAGAGAGAGAGAGAGAGACAGAAAGGTCTTCCTTTGCCATTGGTTCACCCTCCAATGGCCGGCCGGTGCACCGCGCTGATCCGATGGCAGGAGCCAGGTGCTTCTTCTGGTCTCCCATGGGGTGCAGGGCCCAAGCACTTGGGCCATCCTCCACTGCACTCCCTGGCCACAGCAGAGAGCTGGCCCGGAAGAGGGGCAACCGGGACAGAATCCGGCGCCCCGACCGGGACTAGAACCCGGTGTGCTGGTGCCGCAAGGTGGAGGATTAGCCTAGTGAGCCGCGGCGCCGGCATCTGCCTTTCAAATAAATAAATAAATCTTGAACAACAAAAAAGTAGGTTGAGTTTTGACAAGTACGTAGTCACGTGACACTGACACAGAGAAGACAAAGAACGGCTTCTTCACCCAGGAAGCTCCCACAGGCTCCCCTCCCCCTCCAGTCCCAGGCAACCCCCCCACCCCCAAACGGCATTTTGGCCCCCGAGTGTTGTCTTCTGTGCAAGGTCATATAGCTGCCACCGCACGAGTGGACTCCCACCACTACCAGCCTTCTGGGTCTGACTACTCCCGGTGAGCCCAGTGCTCTTGGGTGTGCCCCTGCTGGAGGTAGCAGGAGTTCATCCTTCTTTATTGCTGAGTGGTTACCTCACTGTATGGATGTGCTACAATGTGCTAATTCGTTTACTTGTAGATGACAACTGGGTTATGTTCAGTCTTTGGCTATCATACACAAAGCTGCTACAACCATCAGTGTGCAGGTCTTTATGTGGAACTGTGTTTCCACTTTAGTATCTACGAGCAGGTTGCTGGGTCCAAGATAAGCCCAAGTTTAATTTTATTAAAAAAATAAAACGACTACTGGGGCCATTGCTGTGGCACAGCTGGTAAAGCCTCTGCCTGCAATGCTGCCAGCATCCACATGGGCACCGGGTCGTGTCCAGGCTGTTCCACTTCTGATCTGGCTTCCTGCTAATGGGCTGGGAAAGGCCACAGAAGAAAGACGGCCCAAGTCCTTGGCCCCTGCCACCCACATGGGAGACTCAGACGAAGCTCCTGCCATCCACCTGGCTCAGCTTGGCCACTGCAGCCATCTGAGGAGTGAACTGCTGATGGAAGATCTCTCTCTGTAACTCTGACTTCCGAATAACTCCGACTGGACCATTCGGCATTACCATCGGCCAGCCATGCGATTTCCTGCTGCTCTGTATCCTTGTCTGCTCTTAGCACTGTCATTCTTCATTTTTAGCTACGCTAATAATAGTAACATGACACTGGCATCTTACCTGGTGTCTTAAGTGTTGGGCCAAACACACCTGAACTTACATTTTAATTCCCTTTCCTCATATGTCAGTTGTGTCTTCAGCAGGAGGTTTTTTTCTTTTTTTTTGACAAAGTTAGACAGTGAGAGAGACAGACAGAGAGGAGTCAACTTCCGTTGGTTCACCCCCCAAATGGCTGCTACAGCCGGCGCGCTGCGCTGATCAGAAGCCAGGAGCCAGGTGCTTCCTCCTGGTCTCCCATGTGGGTGCAGGGCCCAAGCACTTGGGCCATCCTCTACTGCCTTCCCAGACCACAGCAGAGAGCTGAACTGGAAGAGGAGCAACCGGGACAGAATCCGGCGTCCCAACCGGGACTAGAACCCAGGGTGCCGGCACCGCAGGCAGAGGATTAGCCTAGTGAGCCGTGGCGCTGGCCAGGAAGTTCTTTCTTAGACAGGCTAGGAATTAAGAACACAAATGCCAGACTGTGTGGGTTCCAGAGGAAATTCTACCACTTTCTAGCTATGAAATCTTGGGTAGGTTACTTAGCCTCTCTGTACCTCAGTTTTCCCATCTGTGAGATGGGGTTACCCATTGTCATAGGATCACTGTGGACATCACATGTTCTTGGACATCATAGAGCTGTCCGAGGTTGGTGCCATTCCCTACAGATAAAGGCCTGTATTGGAGCTGGATCCATTCGTGTGACGATGGCTGTGTGATGGCTTTGTCTGCACAGTCAGGGTTACAGTGAGCCGCTTAGGAAGCCCTGGGGCTGGACCTGGGTAAGGAAGAACACACAGGGTCGTGGTTTGTACAGCAACTGTGCCGGCTCCTCCACAAGCACACAGCGTTTTGCAAGGTAAAGGGCATTTCCTCCTTCCTTTTCATGTCCTTCCAACTTCCAACTTCCCTCTAGTTTCTGGACAGCAGAGTTTATTTTATTTATTTAACTTCACTGTATCACACACATTGTCCTGACATTTTCTGTAGTGGGCACAGATGCACTGACCCAGTAATAAGTGAAAATGCAATGACGTATTTGGTGCTTACAGTCAGTTTTACAAAATGGAACCCCACGAAGCTCCTCCCTGTTAAATAATCAATGTTAGATAGCATAAATTAAAACCGGGCCTTGAAAGATTGACACTCGTTATACAAGACCTGTCTACAGAGGAGGTGATTATTCCCACGGCTTCTGTAGCTAACAGCCCAACTTGGCCTGTTCTTAAACCTGGAAAGAATGAAAGGTGTTTCGTGGTGGACCACCACACTCCGAATGCTGCGACTCCACCCACTGAGGACCCTACACCCAGGAGTACTGAAATTACTGACTTTTTCTACCGAGTAATGGGTGACCACTCTGCAGGCGCAGGGTTGACGGCCGTGGCCTGTTCAGTGCCTGGGTCAACAGCATCTCAGCTGCCCAAGGGACATGATGCACCTTTACCAGGCAACCCTTGGACACCTCAACAGCGCTGCCGTTACACCAAACCTTTGCAGGCAGGGGCTGATCTGCATCTGACTTTCTCCAGAAGCACCAGTGTGACATCACAGGGTGACACCCTTCTCTGAGCAGGTGCGATGGACTTCCAGTCACTCACAAGGGGCATGAGCCATTGTCCTGTCCCCCTGCCCAAGCACAAGGACCCTCACCAGCCCACAGGCACTGAACCTGGGACTCTGCACCTGCCTCCCACATACTTTCAGTCACAGAGGCAGCACCCCATGGACACCACAGAAAATGCCTTTGGAGTATCAGCATCGGTTCTCTCTATCACATGCATACACAAAGCTAGACCCCGAGCAGGCTGGCTGAGCTGCACAGGTACAGTCAGGTACTGGGGCAAGTGGCCGAGGGCAAGGCCAGCCCTACCCTTCATCCTGTCTCAGGAGGCGGGACTGAGAGGCGAGACTGGGTGTGTCCCTGGCTATCGTGTGCTGCCATATGGCATTATAAGGATTAGAAACACTGCAATATCTAGGATATTAATGAATGATCTATACTTTAAAGATCTTCAATTGTTTTTCACACAGTAATAATCATTACAGAAATCCGAGGGCAGGTGTTTGGTGGTCAAGATGCTGGCTAAGACGCCGCATTCCATATCGGTGCCTGGGTTGGATCTCTGGTTCCAGTCCTGACTCCAGCTCCCTACTAAGGCAGACCCAGGGAGGAGCAGGGATGGCTCAAGTGGTTGGGTTCCTGCCACCCATGTGGGAGACGTGGGTGGGTTTCCCAGTCCTGCCTTTAGCCTGGCCCAACTCTGAAAGGCAGAGTGAGAGAGAGAGAGAGAGATTTCCTCCATCACTGGTTCATTACTCAAATAGCTGCAACAGCCAGGGCTGAGAAAGGCCAAAGCCAAGAGCCAGGAGCTTCTTCCAGGTCTCCCACATGGCATGGACATGGAACGTTGTGCTAAAACCATCACTACGAAGATGTCACGCCCAGGTGTGAAGGCGACTCAGAGCTGGGAAACTCGGGGGCCCTAAGGCCTTCAGCCAGACAGAGAACATGGCAGGAATTCACCTGCTGGTCACCTCCCGAGAGTTATTCTCGGGAGCCAGAGCAGAAGTCCTTTCTGAGAGAGATGGAGCCGGTGAATGAGCTTAACCTGGGGGCTCCTTTGTAAACATCACAGTGCTCCCTCCTCAGATCTCAAACTCAAGGTGCCCAAATGCAAACGGGCCCCTTCTTTTGGACTTTGCTTAGTGGGAAAATCAGCCCTTTCTCTGTGACTCAAACCCAAGACCCAACTCCTGCATCCCATCCCTTGCCCATCCACGCTGTTTCCCTCCCAGTCTGCGTTCCTGTCGGCCATGTTTGTCCACCCGCATTGAGCTCTGTCAACATCACGCTGCTGCAGCTTAATGGCAGTTTGCATTTCTGCCACTGCAAACCGACTCATTCTTCAAAGGTCTCAAACCACGACCTGTGTGCCCCCTGTCATCACCAACACACCGCCAGCAGCTCCCGGAGAGACTTCCCTCGTCAGCATATACTCCGCTTCCAGTTCTTGGAGTGCCCCCACCTCCCTTCCACTGCAAATTCACTGGGTGTGAACCAAGCACCCTCTCCATTCTGAACGCACTTCTCCCAGGAGCCTGTGAGAAACGGATCGCCCATTTCAGGACCCAGCTCCAACCTGTCTTCAACCCAGCTCCCACCCACAGCACTCCACCTTACTGGGCCACGAGAGGCCGGCCCTATGAGGTGGGGGCAGTTAGCAAGGGCTGATTGTGTTCCTCTTCTGCCTTGGAGGAAGCCTGAAGACCTGCTTATGTGGTGGGGCAGTGGGAGAGCATTCATATTTTACGTGACCCCTACGTGACCCAGGGACATGGTGATTAGTGTCGCAGGGTACGTGGCTGGCTTCCACGTGGTGGCCAGTGGCGTGGTCTGGTGGCCACATATATCACGACAGGGAAAATTTGGAAATTGCTTCCTGCCATACCTCTTTTTTTCTGCAGCAGTTTCCTGATCGAGTTCCCACATGGGCCCTCGCCTCCCTTCCGGCCACTCCCTCACCGAGGATCCTAAGAGCAGGGGAACACGGGCTCGCCGTGTCCCAGTTTCTCTTTGTATAAAATCCCTGCTGCCTCACCGCAGCTCATAGGAAGCTTCGGAGAGTGAAAGTCCACAGTGTCACCAGCTTCCTGTTTCTCCGAAAGGAGAGCAGTCGGCCTAACTCCGCCTCTTGAGTTGTGATAGCAATAAACAATGGTAATGTAAATGGTCTTGGGGAACGCTGCCGTCTGGTTAATTTGCAGGAAGTATTCCATTTTGAGCAGCAGGTGAGCTATGTGCACGAAGGGATCTCTGGGTCTCTGCAACCCCCTCCTCTGATCCCCAACACTACATCAAACAAAATGCTCTCGGCCGGTGCTGTGGTACAGTGAGTTAAAGCCCTGGCCTGCAGTGCCAGCATTGCACATGGGTGATGGTTCAATTCCTGGCTGCTCCACTTCCCATCCAGCTCTCTGCTATGGCCTGCGAAAGCAGTAGAAGATGGCCCAGGTCCTTGGGCCCCTGCACCTGCATGGGAGACCCAGAAGAAGCTCCTGGCTCCTGGCTTTGGATCAGCACAGCTCTGGCTGTCATTTGGGGAGTGAACTAGCCGATGGAAGACCTTTCTCTCCCTATTGCTTTACCTCTCACTGTAACTCTTGCAAAAAAATAAAATAAATCTTTTTTAAAAATCAAAACACTGTCACAGAAGTAGTACAGGGCTTCTGAAGCGCAGGTTGTCCTCAGTTGCAAGCTAACGGGCCACCTCCTAGTGTTCTTTTACTCCACAGCCTCCCACAGCCTCTCTGTGCTGATGGAGGTCATCACTCAACATACTCATTGCATTCACGCAGCTGGAGGAAAAGTCATTGTTTCCAACCTTGTTTTCTGAGTCAGAGGAGACCTGGCCAAGAGAGATGGCTAGCAATGAGCGGATGCTGGCCATCTTCCTGGTCTGCTGTCTCTTTCCATCTTACTGCTTCCCTGTGTCTCTTTCGCTGAATGAAAGAAAACCCTGTAAATCTACAGAATAATCTCCACATTGCCATGGAGAGATCTGGTAACTCAGCACCTCTGCATAGCAATCTGGGTTCCAGTTCGGGAGAAGCAGTAGCAAATGTGCTTCAAACGCCTATCAGCCATGCCCAGTCCCTGCCCCTCTAACCACACAGTGGATGAATTACGGCAAGTAAGCTACGGGGGCTGTCTCTTGGGGGAGACAGGAATGGCCTACCCATGCCCTGTGTTGGGTTTAGAGGATGTTACACTTGGGACAGTCTAGGAGAATCTTTGGTCCAACTCTCTTTTGCCTCTAACACTTACTGAAATATCTAACAGAAAATGTAAGAAAAAGCCAACACATCATTGGGAAGGGGAAAGAACAGCATGAATGGCAAAGAAACTCTCACTTATTTTGGAAAGATATGAAGACAGAGAGAGAGGAAGGAGCCCTGGGAAGGAAGAGACAGAGACAGAGAGAGAGAGAGAGAGAGAGAGAGAGAGAATCTCATCCACTGGTTCCCTCCCTGGCAATGGTTGGGGCTGACCCGGGACCAAAGCCAGGAGCCAGAAACTCAATCCAGGTCTTCCCATGTGGGTGACAGGAACTCAGGCACGTAAGCCTTCGTAACTGCTTCCCAGGGTTTGCATCGGCAGGAAGCTGAAGTCAGGAGCTAGGGCTGGGCACTGGACCCAGGTGCTTTGATACCGGATATGGGTGTCCCACATGGTGTTGTCACGACTAGGCTGAACACCTGCTCCCCACGTGGTAAGCTTGAGTGGGAGGAACTTAGTTCTGACAGCTGGCTGGTGTTCTTGGGTGCACTGGCTGTGGCTGGCTCTACCACCTATCTGTCTGCAGACTCTACTCAGTGAATACGGCCCAGCAGAGGAGCGCCTGGCTTCTGCAGCCACACCCAGTGGGCTTTTAATCCTGGCTCTGCCGCTTACTGGAAGGATTACCTAGCTGTGCGCTACTATTACCCAGGTTGAGTCGGGTATTTGCAGCTGCAGGTCCCTAACTTGGATGAAAGACTCACAGGTCACTCTGGGCCACTGCTAGTGCAAACCTGGAGGGGGATTAGCAGAGTCCAGGTGAACGTTTTTTTTTCTTTTTTTTTTTTTCAGACAGGCATAGTGAATAGTGAGAGAGAGAGACAGAGAGAAAGGTCTTCCTTTGCCGTTGGTTCACCCTCCAATGGCCGCCACGGCTGGCGCGCTGTGGCCGGCACACCACGCTGATCCAAAGCCAGGAGCCAGGTGCTTCTCCTGGTCTCCCATGGGGTGCAGGGCCCAAGCACTTGGGCCATCCTCCACTGCACTCCCGGGCCACAGCAGAGAGCTGGCCTGGAAGAGGGGCAACCGGGACAGAATCTGGCGCCCCGACCGGGACTAGAACCCGGTGTGCCGGCGCCACTAGGTGGGGGATTACCCTATTGAGCCGCGGCGCCGGCCCCAGGTGAACTTCTAAGGTCCTCTGTCTCTGTGGAAATGTCTCCTCCAATTCCTTTTGGTAAGTACAGCTCTTCTGAGCACAGGTGTCCCAGATGTGCCCACAAGTCGATGAGGGAGCAGTGGGTGGCTTTGGGGGCTCTGGGCAGCTGTTACCACGCAGAGTTCCTCCTTTACCTGGGGGCCTTTGCCAGGTCACCAAGTCAGGTGGCTCCTTTTAGCTCGGGGACTTCCAAAACCACCAACCCTATGCCTAAGCCCACTTTCCTGGTCTGCTCTTGACAACCCTGAGTTTGGCTTACCCGCACCTGCTCACCTCAGCAAACAGGCCCTCAGAGACGGGACCTGCATTCCCAGGAACCCCTTCAGGAAGGTGCCTGGGGGCTCTGATGTCAGCCAGCCCCTTTTCCTCGGGGAGCTGCGTGGGGAATGGTTTGGGGCACGGTTAGTGGACCACCGGGAGGCTGCTGGGAAGGGCCAGCAGTCACGGAACAACGCAAGCCCGTGGAGACGAAAAGCACAGTGAAGGAAATTAACAGAGAAGCCTAACAGTAGAATGGAAAAAAACCCAATTAGCAAGCCGGCAGAGCAGCTCCAAGAATTCTTAGAAAACGCAGGGGGGAAGGCACAAGGTGAAAATCACACGCGGAAAGATGAGAGGCCGGGGAAGACCTGGGGGCCGGGCAGGTGGTGGTGACGACGAGGTGGCTGGAGGAAAAGTACCCGGCAAGGAGACAGTACGGGCAGCGGGCACATGGCCCACGCGGCCTCACGACCATGTGCGAGGCCACGATCCTCCCCTCCTCTGACAGCTGGGGGGTTTGGGCTTAGCTCTGCAGAGAACGATTCGTGGTCAGCACACTTATTTGGGGTGCAGCTGGCACTAGAACTCAGACATGCCAGACTCCTAGTCTAGCGCTCTTTCCATAACATCAGAGATGCCTCAACAGGCTGTACAACACATGGAAACAGCACAGATACCCTGTGTTAAATCAGGGCTTACAACCAAGGAGAGAGTGCAGGGGGAGGCAGGTGAGCAACAACTGTCAAAGTCCATCCGGGTTCCTGCCTCCCCCAGTGTTTCACAGAAACCCCACACCTTGCCTGGGTTCACTGAGTGTCACGAACAAAGGAGTCAGCATTAGGACACCCAGGTTGATTTGAATCTGTAAAACGGGTTGATAGCGCCACTTGCTGTGAGGATCTGCTTTGCCAATTGTAAAGTGATACATATACTTAGCTTGTTATCGGGGGTTTCTGCAAAATGTTGTGTGGTTTATGCACTGAGCCAAGTTTCTACTTTGAAGAAGAGGATGCACTGCACTGGCGCTGTGTCACAGTGGGTTAAACCCCTGCCTACAGCCCCGGCATCCCATATGGGCACCGGTTCAAGTCCCAGCTGCTCCTCTTCTGATCCAGCTCTCTGCTATGACCTGGGAAAGCAGTGGAAGATGGCCCAACTCCTAGGGCCCCTGCACCCACGTGGGAGACCTGGAAGAAGCTCCTGGCTTCTGGCTTCAGATCAGCTCAGCTCTGGCCATTGCGGCCATCTGGGGAGTAAACCAGCGGAATGGAAGACCTCTCTCTCTGGCTCTAACTCTCTCTGTAACTCTGTCTTTCAAATAAACAAAACAATTTTTTAATAAAAGAGGATGCTCTGATTTCACTTCTGAAACACCATCAACTTGTGTGCTTAACACAACCATCTTCCAGCAGAGAGCGGTAAAGGGTTTGGTTTGAAGAATCAGCTCTGGCAGATGTAGGCAGGGCATCAAGAAAGGGGCACCTTCTCCTCTCTCTCTGTCTCTCTCTCTCTCTCCCCCTTATACACACACACACACACACACACTACATGGATCCTGATGTTGGTATTGATGAAGAATGAATCAGTACTGATTCCTAAGTTATCTGCCTGCAGACTGCGAGGCAGGGAGAAGCAAGAGAGAGCACTGAGCCAGACTGATCGGCTGCCTGACCTCATGTCTGCACACCGCGAGCGGGATGCACGCGGATAATTGATCACGGCTGTGGTCAGTGCTGTGGGGAGAGATGGGCTCCACGAGGCATGTCTGGGAGAGCTGCGTTTGCCTGCCAGGACAGATTCACTTCCCTGCAGATGGCATTTAAGGTGGGGCCTGAGGATGCGCAGAGCACGGAAGGATGGGGGGTTAGCTTTGGGCAGGTGCATGTGAGGAGGGGGCGGGAGGGTTAAGCATTCAGACTTATGCTGTGGGCATCAGGCTGGTGTCGTCTTTGTTTTTTATTTTAATGATTTGTAACCTAGTCAAGCTAAGACAGATAATGGTGCAGGAGCTCAGGGTCCTCCCAAACCCCAGTGATGTATTGCAGGCATCAGCAAACTGTGGCCAGAAGGCCCATTGGACTGACCACCTGTTTTTGTAAATAAAGTTTTATTGCAACACAGCCATGTCCATTTGTCTGTATGTTTGTCTCTGGCCATTTTCACTCCACAAAGGCAGAGCTGAGCAGCTGACACAGAGGTGGTGCGGCCAGCAAAGCTCACCCTGGCACGCAACAAAGTTTCACTTCTCCCTCGTGCTGCTCATTCATCACAGGGCAGATAAGGCTCAGCCCTACATGACTGATGCGCCTGGTTCCTGGTGACAGAGAAGTCTCTGTTTAGAGTGCCACTGGTTTGGGGACAGAGGGAAGAGACACGTGAGCTCTTAAAACTCTGCCGTGGCCGGCGCCGCGGCTCACAAGGCTAATCCTCTGCCTTGCGGCGCCGGCACACTGGGTTCTAGTCCCACTAAGGGCACTGGATTCTGTCCCGGTTGCCCCTCTTACAGGCCAGCTCTCTGCTGTGGTCAGGGAGTGCGTGGAGGATGGCCCAGGTGCTTGGGCCCTGCACCCCATGGGAGACCAGGAGAAGCACCTGGCTCCTGCCTTCGGATCAGCACAGCACGCTGGCCGCGGAGGTTATTGGAGAGTGAACCAACGGCAAAGGAAGACCTTTCTCTCTGTCTCTCTCTCTCACTGTCCACTCTGCCTGTCCAAAAAAAAAAAAAAAAAATCTGCCCTGCTGCTGACCCTCTCATATTTATTGGTTCACATTTCTTTGGCCACGTTAAGTCCCATGGGCATCCCTGAGTCACAGTGTGGGCGTGTATAACCTTCTGAAGGCGTGGGGCACAGGGATATTGATGATCAAGGACTCGTGCAGCCCACTGCAACGTGTTCGCCCACAGCGCAAAGGAAAACAGTGGAATAGTGTCCTTGCTTTATGTTTAGCAAGGAGAAGAGGCTTGTGAATTCTAGCACTGATGAAAGTAATGGAAGGGGCCTTCATCTGATATTAATGGGAATGTTGCTGGGGGCAGTTTGAGGACCACTGTGCAGCAGACTCCTTGACTAAGCTATCCTAGAAATGAACCAGTAAGACGTGATCCTGGAACCAGTGCTGTGGTGCAGCGGGTTAACGGCCTGGCCTGCAGCGCCGGCATCCCATATGGGCGTTGGTTCTAGTCCCGGCTGCTCCTCTTCCTGTCCAGCTCTCTGCTGTGGCCTGGGAAAGCAGTAGAAGATGGCCCAAGTCCTTGGGCCCCTGCACCCACATGGAAACCCGGAAGAAGCTCCTGGCTCCTGGATTCAGACCGTTGCAGCTCTGGCCATTGAGGCCATCTGCAGAGTGAACCATCGGATGGAAGACCTCTCTCTCTGCCTCTCCTTCTCTCTGTGTAACTCTGACTTTCAAATAAATAAATAAATAAATCTTTAAAAACAACAAAAAAGAAGTGATCCTGAAACTATGCCCACCGTGAGGACTGGTGCCACTTTCCATGGTGGCCTGCCACAAGCATCTAGGAGTCTCTCATACCCCGTGCAGTTGTGGTGCCTCCACTACTAGAAACGAGAACAGTGGGCAGTGGGGAGTGGTCAATGAATGCACTTGGCAAATCCAAGGTCAACTGCACCCAGAGAACACGCTTCTTCCAGAAAACATTCTAACACCACCAGAGCCTTGTCTGGCTTCACGCCCCTCTTGTCTGCATGTCTTCCTCCTACTACCCTCAGGAGAGACCCCACACACACCCCCCACACACCCCCTAAGGAGCCATTCAAATGGCAGATTCACCTTCAGGCTCAGCTTCTTCTGGTCTGGACACCCGGGCACACTCTGCCCTCGCCTTCTGGGCTCTTGTCATCACCCCCGAGGTCTGGGTTGGACCGTCTGTCCTGTGAGTCGCCTGCTCTACCACCGGGAGCTTCTCTTGGATTCCAGATGAGGCTGTGATGATTTGGGAACAGTTGAAATCCAGGTCCCCAGTGCGCCTCCCCCGACCAACTCCTGCCCTCCTTCTCACGGCCCAGCTCCACCTGCTCTGTCTCCGCTCTTCCCTTTCCTCTGCTCCCTTCTGCACAATCGCTGTCCTGCAAGTCCCTTTCTCCCCTCGACTCACCTTGCCTCTTCCTGTTTCTCTTTTCCTTGTTGTCTCCTCTTTGATTCTAAGCTCCCTAAAGGCAGGGATTTGCTTGTGTTTTGCACACTCCCAAGTCCCCACGGCCTGATACACACTTTACACTCAACCCAGGTTCGTTCATGAATGTACAATACAGCAGCATATGTTTGAAAACGTCAAATGTATTTTTCACCATTATGGAGTGCCAGGCTTCACTGACAAGGAAATCAGTAGGATCCAGGCCCAGGGCAGACGCTGGCTAGGACTGAGGTCTCTGGGAGGCCCCAGACAAAATACTGAAACACAGAGTTTGTGGAGAGTGATCGGGGTTCCCGAGTCCCCAAAACTACCCGTGCATACCAAGAAGGGGTCTGAACGTCAAGTTTCCTAGAAGTCCTGGGTAGAGGAAAAGTAAGTGACACAGGGTAAGTTTCCTCCAGCCTAGGGAGGCGATGGGGGGGAGGGGGGTACATAAGCAGAGTCCCAGGTCCAACCCCAAGCTTGGTGGTGCTGGGAGCAAGCAGAAAAATCAGGAATTCCCACACCAGCCAGGCTGACATCCTGACCATGAGGGTTCAGGAGCTGGGTGGCAGCCTCTTCTCAGGGGTCCCTATACTCCCACAAAGACATGGGATCCCAAATCCCCACCTGATGGTACCCCGAGGCCCTCAGGAAAGCTGTGAGTACAAGAACAGCCAGCGCTGCGGCTCACTAAGCTAATCCTCCGCCTACGGCGCCGGCACCCCAGGTTCTAGTCCCGGTCGGGATGCCGGATTCTGTCCCGGTTGCCCCTCTTCCAGGCCAGCTCTCTGCTGTGGCCCGGGAGTGCAGTGGAGGATGGCCCAAGTGCTTGGCCCTGTACCCCATGGGAGAACAGGATAAGTACCTGGCTCCTGCCATTGGATCAGTGCAGTGCGCCAGCCACAGTGGCCACTAGAGGGTGAACCAATGGCAAAAGGAAGACCTTTCTCTCTCTCTCTCTCTCTCTCTCTCTCTCTCTCTCTCTCACTGTCTACTCTGCCTGTCAAAAACAAACAAACAAACAAACAAACAAAAACAACAACAACAACAACAACTCTGCCCTGGCCGCGGCCGGCTCACTAGGCTAATCCTCTGCCTTGAGGCGCCGGCACACTGGGTTCTAGTCCCAGTAAGGGCGCCGGATTCTGTCCCGGTTGCCCCTCTTCCAGGCCAGCTCTCTGCTCTGGCCCGGGAGTGCAGTGGAGGATGGCCCAAGTACTTGGGCCCTGCACCCCATGGGAGACCAGGAGAAGTACCTGGCTCCTGGCTTCGGATCAGCGCGGAGTGCCGGCCGCAGGGCACCAGCCTTGTCGGCCATTGGAGAGTGAACCAACGGCAAAGGAAGACCTTTCTCTCTGTCTCTCTCTCTCTCTCTCACTGTCCACTCTGCCTGTCCAAAAAACAAACAAAGAAACAAACAAACAAAGAAACAAAAATTCTGCCCTGCTGCTGACCCTCTCATATTTATTGGTCCACATTTCTTTGGCCAAATTAAGTCCATGGACATCCCTGAGTCACAGTGTGGGCGCATATAACCTTCTGAAGGCGTGGGGCACAGGGATATTGATGATCAAGGACTCGTGCAGCCCACTGCAACGTGTTCGCCCACAGCACAAAGGAAAACAGTGGAATAGCGTCCTTGCTTTATGTTTAGCAAGGAGAAGAGGCTTGTGAATTCTAGCGCTGATGAAAGAAATGGAAGGGGCCTTCATCTGATATTAATGGGAATGTTGCTGGGGGCAGTTTGAGGACCACTGTGCAGCAGACTCCTTGACTAAGCTATCCTAGAAATGAACCAGTAAGACGTGATCCTGGAACCAGTGCTGTGGTGCAGCGGGTTAACGGCCTGGCCTGCAGCGCCGGCATCCCATATGGGCGTTGGTTCTAGTCCCGGCTGCTCCTCTTCCTGTCCAGCTCTCTGCTGTGGCCTGGGAAAGCAGTAGAAGATGGCCCAAGTCCTTGGGCCCCTGCACCCACATGGAAACCCGGAAGAAGCTCCTGGCTCCTGGCTTCGGACCGTTGCAGCTCTGGCCATTGTGGCCATCTGCAGAGTGAACCATCGGATGGAAGACCTCTCTCTCTGCCTCTCCTTCTCTCTGTGTAACTCTGACTTTCAAATAAGTACATAAATCTTTAAAAACAACAAAAAAGAAGTGATCCTGAAACTATGCCCACCGTGAGGACTGGTGCCACTTTCCATGGTGGCCTGCCACAAGCATCTAGGAGTCTCTCATACCCCGTGCAGTTGTGGTGCCTCCACTACTAGAAACGAGAACAGTGGGCACTGGGGAGCGGTCAATGAATGCACTTGGCAAATCCAAGGTCAGCTGCACCCGGAGAACACGCTTCTTCCAGAAAACATTCTAACACCACCAGAGCCTTGTCTGGCTTCACGCCCCTCTTGTCTGCATGTCTTCCTCCTACTACCCCAGGAGAGACCCCCCAACCCACACACACCCCCTACGGAGCCATTCAAATGGCAGATTCACCTTCAGGCTCACCTTCTTCTGGTCTGGACACTTGGGCACACTCTGCCCTCGCCTTCTGGGCTCTTGTCATCACCCCTGAGGTCTGGGTTGGACCGTCTGTCCTGTGAGTCGCCTGCTCTACCACCGGGAGCTTCTCTTGGATTCCAGATGAGGCTGTGGTGATTTGGGAACACTTGAAATCCAGGTCCCCAGTGCGCCTCCCCCCACCAACTCCTGCCCTCCTTCTCACGGCCCAGCTCCACCTGCTCTGTCTCCGCTCTTCCCTTTCCTCTGCTCCCTTCTGCACAATCGCTTTCCTGCAAGTCTCTTTCTCCCCTCGACTCGCCTTGCCTCTTCCTGTTTCTCTTTTCCTTGTTGTCTCCTCTTTGATTCTAAGCTCCCTAAAGGCAGGGATTTGCTTGTGTTTTGCTCACTCCCAAGTCCCCACGGCCTGATACACACTTTACACTCAACCCAGGTTCGTTCATGAATGTACAATACAGCAGCATATGTTTGAAAACGTCAAATGTATTTTTTCATCATTATAGGGTCCCAGGCTTCACTGACAAAGAAATCAGTAGGATCCAGGCCCAGGGCAGACGCTGGCTAGGACTGAGGTCTCTGGGAGGCCCCAGACAAAATACTGAAACACAGAGTTTGTGGAGAGTGATCGGGGTTCCCGAGTCCCCAAAACTACCCGTGCATACCAAGAAGGGGTCTGAACGTCAAGTTTCCTAGAAGTCCTGGGTGGAGGAAAAGCAAGTGACACAGGGTAAGCTTCCTCCAGCCTAGGGAGGCGATGGGGGGGAGGGGGGTACATAAGCAGAGTCCCAGGTCCAACCCCAAGCTTGGTGGTGCTGGGAGCAAGCAGAAAAATCAGGAATTCCCACACCAGCCAGGCTGACATCCTGACCATGAGGGTTCAGGAGCTGGGTGGCAGCCTCTTCTCAGGGGTCCCTATACTCCCACAAAGACACGGGATCCCAAATCCCCACCTGATGGTACCCCGAGGCCCTCAGGAAAGCTGTGAGTACAAGAACAGCCAGCGCTGCGGCTCACTAAGCTAATTCTCCGCCTACTGCACTGGCACATCGGGTTCTAGTCCCAGTCAGGGCGCCGGATTCTGTTCCGGTTGCTCCTCTTCCAGGCCAGCTCTCTGCTGTGGCCCGGGAGTGCAGTGGAGGATGGCCCAAGTGCTTGGGCCCTGCACCCCATGGGAGACCAGGAGAAGCACCTGGTTCCTGGCTTCGGATCAGCACAGCGCGCTGGCCATAGCGGCCATTTGGGGAATGAAACAATAGAAGGAAGACCTTTCTCTCGGTCTCTTTCCCTGTCTAACTCTGCCTGTAAAAAAAAAAAAAAAAAAAAACCAAAAACAAACAAACAAACAAAAAAAAAACAGAGGAAAAAGGAGCCAGGAATGAAGGGAAGAGTCGGGAAGCAGAGAAGGAGAAGGGGGATGGAGACGGTGGGGAGCTGGAGCCAGGAAGCGGACAAGTGCGGTTTGGCGAGTGCTTGTTTCCTGTGCCGCTGACAGCACCACTGCACACAGCGCAGCTGATGCGTGGTGAGCACACACGGAGGTTTTGAGAGCTGCAGGACTGTGAATGTCATTCCCGACCGAGATGGGAGTCTGACTGCCGCCCGTGCACCCCCGTGTCCTTTGTCTGCGCTTCCTGGATGGGAGCCTGGAGCAGATACAATCTTAACCTCAAAGTTCCCTGACGCCTCACTTCCACCCCAACCACCATTCCTTCCAGAAGGTACCAGAAGAGAGGCCAGATTTGAATCCGTGTGGTGTCCGGGTCTTTCTGTGCGGGAGGCATACGCTGATGGGGGGCCAGGGCCAGGGCCAGGGCTGGGGCAGTGAAAGCTGGGTGGCCTCGCCCGTGACTCCAGTGAGGACCATGCTAGGTGCCAGGGGAGTGGCACTCATCCTTCTTGCTTACCTCCTGACAGTCATTTTTTCTGTCTTTCTGAATTTGAGCACCTACATATTTTTCTCCTCTCTTCTTAAAAAAGAAAACCAATTCACGCTCTGGCTATAAATATTGATCCAAATACAAATATAGATCCAGATATAAATATAAATATTGAAAATATATTGAATATTTTTTTGTTAAAAAAAATTTAATAGAGAGCATGTTCCCAAATGCTGGTTCACTCCCCAAATGCCTGTAATGGCCACGGCTGTGCCAAGCTGAAGCTGGGAGACGGGAGCTCAATCTAGGTCTTCCACGTGGGTGCCAGGGATCCAACTACTTGAGCCATCACTGCTGCCTCGCAGGGTCTGCATTAGCAGGAAGCTGAAGTTGGGAGCCGGGGTGGGCTGCTGAACCCAGGCACTCCAATGTGGATGCTGTTGTCTTAACTGCCAGGCTAAATGCCACTCCTCAACACTTTTTTAAAGATTTAGTTATTTATTTGAAAAGCAGAGTTACAGAGAAGGGGGAAGGGAGAGGGTGAAATAGAGACAGAGACCTTCCATGCACTGGTTCACTCCTCAAATGGCTGCAACAGCCAGAGCTGGGTCCATCTGAAGCCAGGAGCCAGGAGCTTCTTCCAGGTCTCTTACGTGGGTAGCAGAGGCCCAAGCACTTGGCCCATCTTCTGCTGCTTTCCTAGGCGCATTAGCAGGGAGCTGGATTGGAAGTGGAGCAGCTGGGACTCTAACCAACACCCATTCAGGCGGTAGTTTAACCTACTATGCCACAGTGCTGGCTCCCTTCAATACTTTTTAAACAAAAATTTTATGCTTTCTCATCACTTTGGGGAGGCAAGAAACCATTAGGCCTATGTGAAACAAGTACTTCATTTTGCCTGGAAGTGAATAAGAACTGGATAAAGATGTAAAAGATATTCTAGTAACTAACATTTAGAATATGCATTTTCAAATTAATAGCCATTTTTTAAGACTAGAGGAAGATATAGCAAAAGATTGTTATACGCCACGGACATGAAAGGTTTTCTTAGCTGAAATTCAAAGCCAGAAAAGATCACACAGATAAAGACAAACAGATTTTAAAAATGTAAAATGTTCACACCTCGGAAAACACTCCACATATTGAAACAGAAATGTTGGTAGGAACATTGTGTCATAGAGGACAGGGCTGGTCATGCTGCAGTAACAAACAAAACCGCATCTTAGTGCATCAGCTTGGAAAGGTGTATTCTTTGGTCACAGAGGACCTGCAGGGGACTCCCAGGGCTGCTGCCCACCCCCTACCCCGCTTTGGTGTTGGGGCCGTCTCTTCCACACCCTTCCCACAGTCAGAGGAAAGTTGTGGAGAGCTGTGGCGTGGGGCTCTTTTGTGCTGTGACCCAGGGGTGACACCTGTGTCTCCAGCTGCCTGGCCAGCACCAGCACCGTGCACTTGCCTCCTGCAGGAGGGACGGCCAGGAAGCTTTCCGGGTGTCCCAGAGGGGGAGCAGAGCGAGAAACAGTGGCGAGTGGTGGATGAGAGCCCTGCTGTTGCTGCACCTGCTCTCCTCTGTTTCCCCTCAGTTGGGAATGGAAGCCTGATTCTGAGTAGGTTCCCTATTCTTCTAGCACTAGGACCACATTCCCCAGCCCCTTTGAAGTCAAAGGCGGCCACACACCAGTCCCGGCAAGGCAGTGCTGCCTGTGGGTGGGCAAGGCAGTGCTGCCTGTGGGTGATGTCCATCGGGGCGGCGGGGGCGGAGGGGGCGCCCTTCTCTGATCTTGCCTCTTCCCCGTTGGCTGAACCCAGACTTCCTGGCTGGACCCTACCACAGAGGATGCCCCGTGCAAGAACGTTGACCATCTACCTCTGGACAGCAGAGCAAAAGCAGCCCTTGTTCTAGCTACTTTGTTCTTCTATTTATTTTTTGGAGCCTGGTGGGGCAAGAAATTAGCTGAGGAATAAGCAAGTTTTGCATTTTGTGGCCACTCTCGTTTTAGGTAACAGAGAGCTGACAGAGGTCTGGCAATCGACTTCTGCCTTTTCCTTGCCGATGAAGAACGAGGGCGCCTGGAAGCAGAGAGCCTGGTGACCAGGAGGCCAGCCCTGCTCCCACCCTTCCCTGCCCATGGGGCCCTGGAGACTCCTCAACCTCCTCTCCAGCTCAGTTTTCTCGCCTGCAAAATCGGAGTCAATCATTTACCCTTCTGCAAGGTGGCTGTGACAATAAAATGAAATTATGCGCGAAAGAAGCCAGTATAAGTTAATGTCAGGATGGAGAAGCTGTTAAAGTGATCGTTTAGATTTGTAAGGGGGTAAAATGTCACCCATTGTTTGTGACAATAATCAGGTATTTGCTGTTTGGGAGTCAGGTGCATCATGCCAGAGCTCTGTGGATTAGTGACCCGACGACCATGTCACCAATCAACAGAAAAAATGCAGCCTCTTTTATTTTTTTCCTTTCAAGGATACTGTTACCAACTCACTCCAAAATAATCAGCCACCCCTAGTGGTGGATTCACACACCCCAGCAGTACCACAACAAGGTTGGGGGCAGGTGCCTGGTCACAGGAATACATTTGTGTTTCTTTCCTTCTTTCTTTTCATTTTATTTTTAAGATTTATACATGTATTTCAAAGAGTTACAGAGGGAGAGAGAGATATGCTATCTGCTGGTTCACTCCCCAGATGGCCACAATGGCCACGGCTGGGCCAGGCCGAAGTCAAGAGCCAGCAGCCTTGTCTGGGTCTCCCACGTAGGTGCAGGGGCCCAAACATTTGGGCCAAATGCTGCTGCTTTCCCCAGGCCATTGGCAGGGAGCTGGATCAGAAGTGGAGCAGCCGGGATGTGAACTGGCAGCCATATGGCAAGCCAGTGCTGGTGCTGCGGGCAGAGGCTCTACCTGCTACGCCACGATGCCGGCCCCTACATTTGTGTTTCTGATGAGCTTTTCTCTTCTGAATTTCCCCAGAGAGGTCATACAAGCAATATGGAGACAGGAATCCCAGGAAACACGTGATCCATGGCTTGGGCACTTTCAGGATAGAATGAAGTTTGCATGAGGGCTCCCCAAAAAGTGTGCAGAAAATGGTGTTTCAAGATTAGTTTATTTTAGTCTCAAAACTTTTGAGAATATGCATTTTCTCATAATATGAAAAGTGTATTAGCAGGGTGCTGGATCAGAAATGGGGGTGCTGGGGATCAGCTTTGTGGCACAGCAATGAAGCCAGCGCCCGCAGTGCGGCATCCCATACGGGCGTCAGTTCGTGTCCTGGCTGTTCCACTTCCAATCTGGCTCCCTGCTATGGTCTGGGAAAAGCAGTGGAAGGTGGCCCAAGTGCTTGGGTCCCTGCACCCACGTGGGAGACCTGGGAGAATCCTTGGTTCCTGGCTTCGGCCTGGGCCAGCTCTGGCTGTTGCAGCCATTTGGGGAATAAATCAGTGGATGGAAGATCTCTCTCTCCCTCTCTCTCTGTAGCTCTGACTTTCAAATAAATAAATAAATCTTAAAAAAAAAAAAAGGAATGGAGGTGGGACTTGATCCGAATCACTCTGATATGGGGTGCAGGTGTCTAAAGAGGCAAATTAACCCATTGTGCTACAACACCTGCCCATATATTTTCTGTGAACGTTTCTAAAACCTCTCATACTCAGAGTATGGGTTCTGAGTGGTGGTAACGTTGGTTCTTCAGGGGTGAGAATGTCGGAAGAATCTTTAGAAAACCATGCATGCACACACATGCATGTATGTATATGCAGAGATACAGATTACATATATGGAATTTTTTTTTTGACAGGCAGAGTGGACAGTGAGAGAGAGAGACAGAGAAAGGTCTTCCTTTTGCTGTTGGTTCACCCTCCAGTGGCTGCCGCGGCCGGCGCGCTGCGGCCAGCGCACCGCGCTGATCTGAAGGCAGAAGCCAGGTGCTTCTCCTGGTCTCCCATGGGGTACAGGGCCCAAGCACTTGGGCCATCCTCCACTGCACTCCCTGGCCACAGCAGAGAGCTGGCCTGGAAGAGGGGCAACCGGGACAGAATCCGGCGCCCCGACCGGGACTAGAACCTGGTGTGCTGGCACCGCAAGGCGGAGGATTAGCCTAGTGAGCCGCGGCGCCGGCCTACATATATGGATATGTACTGTATTCATGACATTAAAATCTCAAGGGGGAGTTGGATTAGTGGTTAAGATACTCCCACATCAGGGTGCCTGGGTTTGACTTCAGGCTCTGGTTCCTGACTGCAGCTTCCTGCTGATGTAGACCCGGGCAGCAGGGATGGCTCAAATAACTGAGCTCCTGCCACCTACTCAGGAGATCTGCGTCCAGTTCTCGGCTCAGGCATCTGGGAGTGAACCAGTGGGCGGGAATGCTCTCTCGCTCACTCTCTCTCTCTCTCTTTCTCCCTTCCTCCCCCTCTCTCCTCTCTCTCCTTCTCAAAATGAATTTAAAAAATAAAGACAGAAAGAAAGAACATCAGAAACTTGCCCCTTGCTCCACTACAGACTACATGAACGCAGCCCAAGGGTTAATGATCGGACATTACTTTCCTTTAAAGAAAAAAAAATCATGGAGGAGGAAAAAGAACATCTAAAAGGGCTCTGGGGGGTGGGGTGGGGAGTGATGACGGAAACAACAAAGGCTGGAACACTGAGAGGGAAACTTGGGTCGAAGCCCACACCCGCACGCCCCACTCTGCCGTGTACGATTCTTGGGGCAGGTGTATCCGGGGCCGCTCGTCTTCACCCACTTCTGAAATGCTGTCACTGACATCTGAATCCAGAAACAATGCTTGTTCAGCTGGACAGCTCCACCAGGAACTCCCCCAGTGACCCAGGGAGGACTGCCCGCCCTGGGGCTGCCGGCTCTGAAGTACACATTCGCCCTGAAGCTTGGTGCTGCTGTGCCTGTCTGCCCCCGGCGGAGGAGCAGAGAGAGGCTAGACCATGAACAGAGCTGTCCACAGTGGCCAGGGGGATGCAGTCACTAACCCCCCTGGCCAGAGCCTCTCACGTGAGTTCTACAAACCTCTAGGGCCTGGAATTCTCAGGAGGGTCCAAAGTGTTCTCCTAGTAACACGTTGTTTGCCTTTCTCACTATGTTGGCCTTTGCACGGACTAAGACCAGTGGCTGGGGCCCAAGTACACAGCAGACCAGTGTCCTCAAAGCTTAGCATTACTTACTGCTACCTATTTACCGTAGAAAGCCAGACTGACTTAAGAATGTTCTTGACAAAGCAATAAGTGATCCATTTCATTAACTGTCTTACCCCTGAGTGCACAGCTTTGTCATGTTCTGCATGGAAAGGCGGGGACACGTGGAAGGCATTGCTGCCGCCCCCTGAAACACACGGTCGTCTCAGGAAATCGCGCGTGGGACTGAGCCGCAGCCCCGTGGCAGGAGGCTGTGAACCAGCGCTTCCCCAGGCGTCTGCGATACTACGAAACTTCACGGGGTAGAGTGTGCACTCGGAATGGAAGTTGGCAGAATGAGTTTTATGCTAACAGGGCATGAAAAGCTCCTGGACATGGTTTCAGAAGCTATCACTTGTCAAGTTTTGGTGTAGTATTAAAGATGAAAAACCACGGACACCTCAAAAGACGGGTAAAGCACTTTCTCCCTTTCTCTTTCTGTAATGGCCAGGACAAGTGCCTGCACATCATTTTGCATTGTTTTTTTTTTTTTTTTTTCATGTTTTAATGCATTGTTTTACTGCTAACTCATTTCACAGCTATGTTTAAGGGCTCCATGAGCCAAAATTAAAGCAAAGTTGATTTGAAGGGACCCCGGAACACAGCCCTAAAGCAGGTTTTCCTGTTTAACTTAGGCCTGGCACATCCTCACCAACTGCTTAGATCACAAGCTGAGGCAATTTAGGGCTGGACCGCTGATGAAAGACAAAGATGTACTGACTGACTAACCCCTCCCTCCCCAGGATTAATTTCCCCATAACTCTTGTTGCTGGCCTATTATGTCATCAACAGGATAAACAGCAAGACTTCTGGGGTCTAGAATGTGAAAGGAAAAGGTCCAACTAAGCTGTTTATTTGGGGACTTAAAAAGCCACAGTGCTAATTTCACTCAAACCAAACTGAGAAAATGGTTCACCACTTCCTGATCTGATGCTTAATCATCAGGGAAACCAGGAAATTCAACCCCCAAGCCAGAGGGGGAAAGGGTGGGCATTTCCAGACTTACAGATGGCACAAGAAGCCACAAGAGCTGCCAGTGTGCTAGCGGAAAACACCCAACTGGCTTGATGGGAAAAAGCCACCTTGGTCAACTCCAGTATTCTGCAGGATACAGAACCAGAGATTAGCAAGATGAAGGCCTGGGAGACCAACCCTCCTTAAGAGCCGGATTTCCTCGCCCCGGGGGCTCAGCTGCCTGAGAGGGGTTCTATGAGCTCCCTGAAATTCCAAGTAAAATTTTGGGTATGTGTTTGCCCGGTGAAGGGATCCTTCCTTTGAAAAATTCTGAGCTAAGAAAAGGAGTACGCCAGCTCCAAGCTAGAACAGAAAAGCCATCAGACACATTGAGAGCCAGCCAAGTGAGAGTGCCTGCAGTCGTCACTGAGCAGCTGGAACGTGGATCCACAGCAGACACAGCTGAGCACCTGTTTTGGTGCTCCGCTTCCTAATTGTATTTCAAGTCTCTTCAAAACAAGGCCCTGGTAGCCCCCAAGTCCTGGGAAATCTTGACAGATGCTCCGGCCAGTCATTCATCAAAATCAAATGCCAGGACAGAAGCTGTGACAAAGGAAGACTCCTTCCTCAATGGTCGGTGCTGAGTCCAGAGGAGGCAGCACCCAAGATGGAAGACAGTGGAACCTCTCCTTGGAATGGGGTAGGGATGAGGTGCCTGCCAGGATCACAACTATCTTTCCCTTGATCTGCCCTTTCCAATTTCCGGGGATAAGGAAGAAAATCTTCTCTGAAGATACTTGATAATAATTCCAAAAAAACATCTTTCCAGATATCCTGGGTCTAGTTCAGCTGGCGGATGAGCTGATTGATGCGTTCACCCCGATAGCCAGGTGAGCCCATCTCCTTGAGGAAGCCCACTCTGTTCTTGCTAGCATGACGGGCCACTGACAGCTGGAAAGGGCGCAGGAACCTCGCAATACTCTGGAACTACTTCCCCGGGAAGGCAATGTCATGAATGAGGTCTTCCAAGCAGATGACACCAAATCTCCCCAGGTGCTCCTCAGTCACGGTGCTGTCTGTCAGAGGGGTGCTCTTGTCGTTGACCCTTGCTTGTCCACGTTTCAGGATGAGTTCCCGGACAGACTTCAGATTTGGAAATCCCCAGGTCACGCAGCAGTTTTAGGTTTTGGGGGGTGACCTGGACAAAGACGCCACTGAACAGCTTCTTCAGGCGAAGTCTTGCAATGGTCCTCTCCACCAGTGAACTCACCCCGTTAATCCTCTGGAGCTGTACGACAAAGGCCAAGGAATGCTTGTCTGACATTTCCAAGGCACGAGGTTTCACTTTCAGTCGTCGGAGCCGGACTGCGTCCCGTCGCTGCCGCCAGGAATCGTGCACGAAGGACTCCAGTTGCTTAAACCTGAATTATTTTCTTTTCCTCTCCCTCTTGGCCAAAAGCTCCTGCTTTGCCTGTGTGGCTTTGAGGGCTTGATAAGCCTTCCTCTTTTTCAGGAGATTTTCTGGAACCAGTGGAATCCTTTTTCTTTGCTCTTCTTCCGCCATCTTTCTTCAGCGGCAGCTACTGCACATGCACCTGCATTGGGCTTTTTTTGTTGTTTTTTTTTTTTAAGATTTATTTATTTAGGGCTGGTGTCACGGCATAGTGCACTAAGCCTCTGCCTGGGGCAGCAGCATCCCATATGGGCTCTGATTTATGTCCAGCTGCTCCACTTCTGATCCAGCTCTCTGCTATGGCCTGGGAAAGCGGTGGAAGATGGCCCAAGTGCTTGGGCCCCTGTACCAACGTGGGAGGCTCAGAAGAAGCTCCTGGCTCTGGATCAGCACAGCTCTGGCCGTGGCAGCCATCTGGGGAGTGAACCAGTAGATGGAAGACCTTTCTTTCTGTCTCTCTCTCTGTCTATAACTCTGCCTCTCAAATAAACAAATAAAAATCTTTTTTTTTAATTTATTTTTATTTGAGACGCAGAGTTCCAGAGAAAGGGAGCAACACAGAGAGAGGGATAGGTCTTCTATCTGCTGGTTCATCCTTCAAATGGCTGCAGCAGCTGAGTCAGACCAAAGCCAGGAGCCAGGAGCTCCATCTGGGCCTCCCAAGTGGGTGGCAGGAGTACAAGCACTTGGGCTGCTCTCTGCTGCTTTTCTAGGCGCATTAGTAGGGAGCTGGATCGGAAGTGAAGTAGCCGGGACTCCAACTGGCACCCACACGGGATACTGGCATTGCAAATGGTGGTTTAAGCCACCATACCATAGTCTGTCATTTTCAACTACATATCTGTGTGAAGCTAGATTTTCTTAATTCAACCAAGGCAACATATCACACTGATTGAAGGCAGAAGCAGACAGAAGAATCCAAGGAGGGGTGCAGCAGTTAAGATGGGGCTTGGGAGGCCTGCATTCAATATCAGAGTGTCTGGGTTCGAGGGCCACCTCGGCTCCTGACCCCAGCTTCCTGCTAATGCACACCCTGGGAGGCAGCAGGTGACAGATTAAGTGGTTGGGCCCCTGCCTCTCCTGTGGGATGGAGTTCTGGGCCCTTGGGTTCAGCTAGCCCAGCCTTGGCCATTGTAAACATTTAAGGAGTGAGTCAGTGGATGGGAGAATTTTCTATCACCTCTGTCTCTCAAAAAATTTCAGCTGTCTTTTATGAAGTTAGATATTAAGAGAGATTTGCAAAATTGAAAAAAGATGTCACTTGTCTCATTAACTTTTGTTTTGGGACATGTGTTTTCTTTTTATAAATATCTGTTATTTATGTTAACAGGAAATTGATTGTTATTTTAAATTCATAAATACTTAAAAGTCATAGTTTAGTTTCTAACAAAGTATCTAGGGATAGACATAAAGAGCATACACGGTGGCTTTTTGGGTGGTCCTCAATGATGCCTGAGAGTGCTAAGGGGCTCTGAGACCCGCTGCCCCCCGGGCGCACATCTCTTGCCGCAGAAACCCTTGGGCACAACAGAGCCTTGTGCTCTGCATCCCCCTCCCGTCATCCTCATTCTCTGTACTTCTTCCCTACGCTGACTACAGATCTCCCCACCCTGGGGGTGCCTGCTCAGGAGAGCCCCTCCACACTGCGCCATTCAAACGGCAGACTCCATCCCCAGCCTCACCCTCTGCTCTGGACCCCGGGGCACAGTCCGTCTTCCTCTCTGGGGCCCTTGTCAGCACCTTGGAGTTCCAGGTTGAGCCACCGCTCCGTGGAGTCATGTGATCTACCACTCGGAGCTTCTCTTGGCTTCCATGGCCAGGCGGGGCTGCCCCTGAAGCAGCTGGTGATCTGTGAGTAGCTTTAATTGGGGTCCCCAGGAAATGCCCCCTCCCCTCCCTAGGACCCCTCTTCCCACACCCAGCCTCCTCCCTTTCAGGGGCCCTCTATTCCCCTCTACCTTGCTTTTCTCACACTATTTCTCTTTTTTGTTGAATGTAACTTTCTCCCACCCCCCCAGATCGTCATCTGCTGTGTCTCCAGGTGCCGTGAGTTGACGTCACCCACATAAATTTAGGAAACTCTCAGAGCAGTGGGGCTTATTTCCCTGAGTGTGCTCCCTGCACTATGAGGTGGCCACATCTGAGCAGAAGTGGCTGTGGCCACTGGTCTGGAGCAGAGAGGAGGGGGCTTCTACAGCATCTCACCAGGCTCCCCCAGGGCGCGTGCGTGGCACGGTTGGTATCCAAAGTCTGTGTGGTATCCCGAGTGCCTCTAGTGAGGAAAGTGCCAAGGTCAAAGACTTGAGAGGCAAGGACCCCACCAGGAGAGCAGCCACTTGGAGGCTGGAATGGAAGGTGAGGCTCCGACCAAGAGGGTTTGCCACGCCAGAGAGGAGCACAATTTCCATCGGCCGTGGGCTTTCGAAGTTCACCTCCACGGGATGGCCCGTCTAGGGGAACCAGGGTGCTCTGCTGAGGTCAGCAAGGACACACACACTGCAGGGCCTGCCTCCTCTAGGAAGGTGGATCCGAGCCCAGAGTTCTCCAGGATAGCCAGGCACCATTTCTGGAGGAAGTGGGTGGGGCTAAGTGTCGAAGGGGCGGGACCCAGGAGAGAGGGAAGCCACTGAGTATTTCCCCAAAGGACTGGGACAACCTGAACGAGCCCGAGACTTGCTTTAAGTGGCAACATTAATTTTTTCTCCATAATGCAATGAGGGTTCCGAGAACTGAGAAGTCTTACAGAAAACATACACAGCTTTTGTGGGTGAGCAGGACAGTCTATATTTTCAGCCTTCCTATATGGAGGTGGGTTTTTTGTCACTAAATTTTGAAACTTTTTGGGGGTGTTTTAGTATTTTTAATAAAGATGATTAAATGTAAAATAATGTGACTCTTAAAAATATCCCTGTTGGGGAGAAAGGGAAGGTATTGTTTAATGGGTCTAGAATTTCAGGTTTATACAATGAAAAAGAGTTATGGAGATGGCTGGTCTTGATGACTGCACATTATAGATATGTTAAATACTGTTGTACTATACACTTAAAAATGACTGACATGGTAAATTTTAAGTTATATGTAGCTTACCACAATAAAAATAATTGGAAAAATTCTTTGAAAAGTACATGATCTGTCAATAGTTAAAGTAGCACTCTAAAAGATCCTGTATAGGGGCTGGAGCTATAGCATAGTGGGTAAAGCTGCCACCTGCAGTGCCAGGATCCCATATGGGCGCTGGTTCGAGTCCCAGCTGCTCCACTTCCGATCCAGCTCTCTGCTATGGCCTGGGAAAGCAGTCGAAGATGGCCCAACTCCTTGGGCCCTTCCCCGGCATGGGGGACCCTGTAGAAGCTCCTGGCTCCTGGTTTCAGATCAGCCCAGCTCCAGCCATTGTGGCCAGTTGGGGAGTGAACCAGCAAATGGAAGATCATTCTCTCTCTGCTTCTGCCTCTGCCTCTCTGTAACTGTGCCTTTCAAGTAAATAAATTAATCTTTAAATAAATAAAAGATTCTGTGCAGTTTTTCATTTAAATACAATGTTAAGACAGATACACCTGGCAGTCCTGGGAACTCCTACTCAGCTCAGTAGCTTGAGAAGTCTCAGAAGGTCAGTTATTGCAATCAAACCGACAGGCTCCATTTCCAATGAGGCCACTTTTCAGACCAGAGAGCGTCCATCGCGGCAAAGCCACATAGACATTCCCCAACCGCAGCCCTAGGGTGGGTGGGCAATTAGGGGAGTCTGGTTTTGGTGCTGGGATGCTGGTGGGCTAAGTAGACCATCTATCTATGCCCCAACCTTGGCATTGAGAATTTGGAGGACTGGATGGGCCCCACTTCTCGACTGTGAAATTTCTTTCCAATAATCTTTCCCTGCACCATGTGGTGCTAGGGGTGTCTGTGACCCCTCTGCACAACACAATGGAAATTCATGAACTTCCTTTGTTGGCTCATTGCTCAAAATCTGGAACACAGGAAATACGGTTTCTTTCTTTTTTGTTTTCATGCAAGAAGTAAGCAATGCCTCGTCTGTGCTTGGACAGTACCATCTAGCCTAGAAGAGACACAGGATGTAAGTACAGTAGACTGGGTGGGATCTTCCCAGAGAGTTGTGCAAGGTGCTGCAGAAACACGCAGTGGGACCACCTTAACCAATTCAGGCATTGGTGCACTCCTTCTTGAGGCAGACATCTATGGGGAATAGTGTGGGATAGACTTGTAGCATGGAGAGAGAACAAACAGCACACACCAGGGATCACAGTGGAGTAAAATGGGAGGAAGTGAAAGTTCAGGGTGGTTGACTGCAGCTTTGAGTGGGAAGAGAAGGTGACGGCTGAACTGGAGAGAGCTTTGACCACCACATTAAGGACCAAGAACATCACCCTAAGAACAACAAAAGGACATGCACAGGCTTAGATTATGGAAATGAAATAATCATGCTCTAGTGTATAAAAGAAGGCCTAGAATCGATACCAGGGTCTACATACTAACAGAGCTCAGCTAGGCAAAGATGGCTTAGTTTTACTCATTTTTTGCTTGGCATCTAGGTGGATGCTCTGCTCATCTTAGGTTAAACAAATGCCCAAGTCCTCCCAATCTCAAGGCCCTGCATCACCTGGCCTTGTCCACCTTCTCACTTTGTGCCACTTTCTCCTTCCTTTATCATCGCCAGCAACATTGTATCATCGCCAGCAACATTGGCCTTCCAGGTCAGCCCCAGGTCTTTGGCACTCTTTTTTTTTTTTTTTTAATAGATTGAATTATTTGCTTGAGAGGCAGACAGAGAGAGGGAGAGAGAGAGACAGAGGTCTTCCATCACTGCTGGTTCACTCCCCAAATGGCCGCAATGGCCGGAGCTGAGCTGATCCGAAGCCAGGAGCTAGGAGCCTCTTCCAGGTCTCCCATGTGGGTGCAGGGACCCAAGCTCCTGGCTTTGGATCAGCTCAGGGAGTGTGAGTTTCAACCTACGTCACGGCCGCTCAGCCAAGGAGGCCCACAGAGAACACACACAACAGGCGAGGGGCACTGACTACAAAGCAGAGTGGGAGAGACAGCAGCTCGCCTCCCCTCCCGGCCAGGAAGGCTGCTCTCCTCGGGGGAAAGGCACAGAATGAGACTGTTCCCACGAAGGACCTCTAAAGGGCACCTCTCCTTGTGACTCTGGACACTGGACTCAAGCGAAGGGTAAACTGAGTCAGGATAAAGGGGCTTTAAGCCACTGGTTCAGGCGGCCTCATTCTGCTGTGTTCCCCACACGTGCTGTCACCTCCCACTCATTGTTCAACCCACTGTCACCTCCCACTGTCTCCATCACCACCAAAGTGCTCTGGGGGCACACCCTCGTCTCTGAATTTATGTCAATCCCAGGACCCCGCTTCCTGGGGCTCGCTCACATCCCCCTCAGTACTCCCCCCTCCCTCCCCACTCCCCCCATCTGCCTTGCGAATTTCTTCTTCCTGGGTTCTTGTGCCTCCTCCCATGGATCTGGACTCCCACATATATATCTCTGCCCAGGTTTCTCACTGAGTGCCCGGCTGGCTGACTATGGGGAAGCCACCCCACCCCGATTTCTCCTTGCTTGGGTAAAATTCTTAGCTTCTGCAGAGACAGAGAGCTATGTGGTAAAGACAGGGAATGTGCACTTTAACTGTTTACACTTCACACAGGAGAGAATTAGCTCTGGGGCTTTTTATCTAGCTAATTGCTCTGATCCAAAAGAACAATAAACTTCTCTTCACTCCAGAGATGGCCAAATGGTTCCAGCCAGACCAGCACCCAAGGGGAAGTCCCAACGTATCAGGAAGACTAGAGGGTTTCTCTCTAGGTATTTAGTGTCAAAAAGGAGACACAGGTTGTCAAACCTGACACATCTCTGGGCCTTGGAAAGATGCATTTGAACTTGAAACAGTAGAGCAAGGGCTCTGGGTTTTTCCATCTTAGGTCCAAGCAGCAAAGTTTGTTTCTTCCCTCCTTTCAGGAGGGGAGGGAGTGGGGGTTGTCTCTCATCTATGGAAATGGAAAATCCACCCTTCTCCATTTGTTGCCTGTGGGCTGTAACCTGCCATTCAAACACGAAGATTCCAGCAGCTCTGCACTGCTCTGGGGCCTGTGTGTGGGGACAGGGCTGCAGGGTTCCTCTGGCTGTTGAGTGGGTTGTCGGTATTCACAGAGACCGCTCTCCTGAGCCAGTTACTGTGTGTGAAGAATACACCTACGCACACAGGGCAACACCTCAGACCCCTCACAGATCCCGACAAAACACACAGCTGGCCCGGCTGCACGGAGAGCTGGCAGTCACCTCTGAACGCACAGGTCAAAACGTGAACTCTAACCTCCCCCGTATACACCTGTGTCCTCCATCAATGGGCATGACCACTCACTCAACATTTCAAGCCAGAATGGGAGGGAAAATTATGACTGTTCTCTCTCTCTCTCTCTCTCTCTCTCTCTCTCTCTCTCTCTTCTCTCCCTCTCCCTCTCCCTCTCTTATTCTAATGTGCAGTGTATCAAGTCCCATCAATCAGGACCGACAGATAGTCCCTCAGCCCTCTCTCTTCTCGGGTTCGCCACCGCCGGTTCAGAATCCAGGCTGCCTACACCCTGCACAAGCCTCTGTCCTCAAAGGCTGCCCTGACTCCACTGCTGCCCATCTCCAGTTCTGTCCCTACCCAGCAGCAAAGCTGATCTCGCCCAGCTTAAAATCAGACCACGTCACTGCATGGATTAAATCTGCTCAGTGGCCTCTCATTGCACTTGAGATAAAATCCAGCACCCACACCTTGACCGACAAGCCCTGCGCGAGCTGTCTCTGGCCCTCTGCCTCCTCTTCTTCCCCCATCTTACCTCTTGGGAGGCTTGTTTTCCGGTGTCTCTTCTTTGGGGTTGACCAGATACTCCTTTTCCTTTTGCTTCCTAAAAAGAAGGGATAAAGAAAATCTTTTCCAATCACAGACACAGACTCAGCGATGATGTTCATCTTCCAGAAGGAATGAACTTCAAAGAAACGGGTCTAAAAAGGGAATTCTTAAACCAAGCATTGGGGAATCGAATGGGTTTCAACGACAGAGCCTCTGGGTTGCCTTTGGGAGTGACCAGAATTTGTGGCAGAAAGTCACCAGGGACGAGCAGAGGAAGGAGCTGCGAGGCCATGGTGTTGGCTGGGCTGTTTGTTACCTCTGGGTACCGCGAAGGCACCGGCATGACGGCAGGACCCAAGCTGGGGGAAACACAGCCTTGAAGGTCTTGCAGGGCGTGGTGGGGAAGCCGCAGATGGTGGTGATGAAGAGGAGGGGCTGTTTTAATTGAATGGCAAAGCCTCCAAGGAAGGGAGACGGGGCGAGGGAGTGGATGAGGCAGTGGGCAGCCATGGGTGGCCTCCAAACTCCTCCCACCATGAAGTGTGAGCGCTGGCTGAGAAGGCCAGGTCTTAAGAGGAGGCAGGGTCATCTCGGTGACAGAGGGTGCTGCAGCTGACCAGCCAGAAGCTGGGGACGGAGCAGACCAGGGGTTTCAGAAGAGGCAGTTCCAGGGGTAGTTCAGTGTCTCTGAACACCTTGGGGTTTCCCTGTCATTATAAAGGGCTTTGCCGAAGGTGCCGTGAGTGGGATCCAGAGAAACAAACTGTGGTGGGCATCCGGATGCTAGCCACAGCCTGCCTGCTGGGAGTCCACACCCCTGACACCTGCAGAGACAGAAAGGCAACACTTACGTTTCTTGTTTGGAGCTGGGCTCAGTGCCTCCCCAGGCTCCTCTGGGTCACTCGGCTCTGGAGAGTCATCTCTTACGACTGACAAAAGAAACGTGCTTCAGGCTCAGGACGGGCCAGGGCAGCCAGGAGAAGATACAGAAAGTATGCGGCACAGGCCTGGGAACGTGCTGGCCCCAAGGGTGCCCGGCTCTGCCTTGATCTAACCAACTCGTGGTTACTGTTAGCTGGGCGGCTGACCCAGTGACCCAGGGGACCACTGTGCCATAGTGAAGTCTCAGGCTGATCCATTCTGGGAGATTCCCTTAGTGGATGGGAGAGAAGTAGGAGGGCTCTCGGGGGCCCTGCTCAGGGAACACAGCTAAGAGCAGTGGGAAATTCAGACGGCCACACAGAGGGAAATGCGCATTGCTGCGTGTGGATCCTCTTTGATCGCCTTGGCTGTGATGAGTCACCTTGAGAAGCAGGGGAGGGGATGCGTTCCCTATCTAGTTAGGCACAGGACAGTCGGAAACAGCAGGCGCCTGGACTGGCCAGCACCCGCCAACAGCAAATATACTCGAATACAAGGTTCTGCTAGTTTTGGTTGCAAAAAGACGGAAAGACACAAAACTATGACAAATAAAGGCTCATCTCACTTAAGGCTGCACCTTCTTGTTTCCCAATGCCAGGAGAACTGTCCTAAATTCTGGCCTGTCTCAGAGCAGGTGACCGAGGCAGGTGACAAGTGGTCATTAGACACCTACAATGATTCATGACTTTCCAAAGCACTTGAATAATATCCACTTTTTAAAAAACCCATATGATCCAGAAGCGACTGAGGTTAAAAGTTAAAGTTCCCATGGTCAGGGCGGGGCAAGGGAGGCTCGCTGCTGTCTGGACCACACAGTGTTTGCTTGCTTGGCTTTTAAATTTTCATTTATTTATTTATTTATTTATAATAGAAAATTCTTTTCTTTTTATTTGAAAGGCAGAGAGAGTGAGAGCAAGTCCATCTCCTGATTCACTCTCCAAATGCTTCTAACAGCCACGGATAGACCAGGCCAAAACTCGGAGGTTAGAATTCAGAAAGAATTGCAGATCCCAGGACAGCAAGCAGGGACCAGGGTGAGGAGGAGAGGGAACAACTGATTGCAACTGGTACAAATGATGGGGTGACCACCCACCAAGGCCTTGTCCAACACGGGGTGGGATGGGAAGGGAACAGGCATTTGCTCTCAATTAGGCTCTAGTTTAATAATGGAACTCGTTGTCTCACCATTTAGAAGATGGACTCTTGTTAGCTTCTTGATGATGTGAGTCTGTTTGGATGGAAAAGTGGAGCAAACATGGAATCAAACAGGACTGGAGCGCTCAGAATCCACCACACAGGGCTTGGCATTGTGGTGCAGTGGGTTAAACCACCGCCTGTGATGCCGGCATCCCGTATGAACACTGGTTCAAGGCCTGGCTGTTCCATTTCCAAACCAACTCCTTGCTAATGCACCTGGGAAAGCAGTGGACGATGGCACAGGTGCTTGGACCCTTGCCACCTACCCCATGCGGGAGACTTGAATGGAGCTCCAGGCTCTGCTTCACCTGGCCCAGCCCTGGCTGTTGCAGGCATTTGGAGAGTAAACCAGCAGAAGGATGATATTTCTGTCTCTCTGTGCCTCCCTCTCTCTGTGTAACTTTGCCTTTCAAATAAATATATATATATTTTAAATCCACAATACCATTTGGGACCAACACCCAACCATGTACTACTGCTGCCGTTACTGTAATCAAATGCTACCATAGTGACAGTTTGGGGAAGACAAGTGGCATAATTTAAGTTCAATCAGGTCTGGACGATCTTTAAACATTTGGTAATCTTTTCTAGTAATTTTGCTAACGCTGCTCCTACAATTTAAACCCTCCTAAGATAAACAAGACCGAAACTCAAAGAACCCCATAATCAGATGGCGACAAGGAATCGGGTAAGGCTCACCAGCTCAGGTGCCGCACAACTCACCTGCCACTTCAGACCGTGTGTAGAAGGCCAACCCGCTCTGCAGTGGCAGCCGGCGAATCGGCACCCTCTGTTTCTTTTTCTCTACCTTGCCCCCGGGTGTTCCCGGACTTCCTGCCACAGCCTTCTGGTTGGCAGGTGCATGCCATCCTGCAGACACCTGGAGCTAAGCTAGGCCAGTCCCCAGCCACATTACCTTGCACAGGGCCGGGGCGAGGGCTGGGCAGCTCTTGGGGGTCTTCCTCCTCGTCTATTCTGGATGTCAAGCTGTCACTGGTCACTAAAGGGGAGAAGAAAGATCCTCACAGGCTACAGGGACAGGGTGCGAGCGAGGAGAGTGGGCAGTCAGAACGCAGGCGCCCGAGAGAGGAGGTTGGGAGGTTCCAGCAGTGGGACGTGGGTGTTCTGGGCTCCAGGTCTCCCCCGGCCCGGTCTGTGCTCAGGATCCGCCTGGGAAAGGGCAGTGTGCAGACAGCAGGGGCATGGCAAGGACCACATGAATCAAAATGGCCCAGGAGGCCCTGGTTGGGCACACACAGGGGTTGCTCGGGGTCTGTTTCTCACCCGGAGTGCTCCTTCCTCCCACGGTGGGTCCAGGCAGAGGCTCCGAAGTGCTGGCTGAGGATCCTCCAGGCTCACTGCCCCTGTGCGCTGTGGGCAGGCAGCTGGGTGGGGGCAGTGGGGGTGCAGGCAGCGGCAGCAGGGTCTGTAGGCGACTGCCTTCTGCTGGGTCAGGTGGGCCTTCCAGCAGGACCACCGTGGGTCTGCTCCACTCTCCGTGGGAAGCGCAGGCTGGGGTGGATGCAGGAGTACGTGGGTTCCGAAGGGAAGGGGATCTTTAATGCACGACTTCTAAGGGGACAGGGGCCCGGAGCTGCTCACCGCACCCCTCCCCTACCCCGGGGGGGGGGAGCAGAGAACCGACTCCTGGTCATTGTGCCCACCTGTGGTGTTTTTCTGCTGCATTTGATCTGGGCTACATTAACCGTGCCTAACCCCTGATCTAATCTCAGCACGGTTTCACACACCAGAGTTGAACTTGCCTTTGTACCGAAGAGGTTAATTTTCTTTAATTTCCGTTTCATAGACTTAAGGCAATTATGTACATGCTGTAACTTTAATAGAAGTCTCTGCTGTAACAAACGCAGATGACACACCTCCCTGAGCAAATAAAATGAAATACAGATTCCTCTGTGGGGACATTCTCGTCTCTGCAGGTGCAGCTCCCTCCCTTCTACTGCGCTCTCGGGTTGGGGTACGTTCATCTTTCTCTCCCACCTCGAATGCCCCAGCACTTTGGCTTCCTGCTTGCTGCTCCCCTCCATGGCTAGTGCTGGTTTTCTCTTAGGATTCTTCCCTATCTTTTATTCCAGACGTAGAATTGTCTCAAGCAGTGAACAGGAAAAGGAGCATCAAGGTGGATTTGGGAACGGGACCCAGCAGAAGACAACAAGGTTGGGCCCGGTTGGGGCAGGGGTGCTCAGCACACCAGCGCCTCTGGCTGGGACTTGCTAAGCAAAGCCTCTCTGTCCGGGCTTCTCCTGCTACGGCCTTGATGTTGCCAAGAGAATGAGCCCACCTGCAGGTGCACCTTTCTCCCTGCTGCCCCTGCAGCTCAAAGAATCCTTTCTCCCTCCGGGGAGGAGCCACTCTGTGGTGCGGAGTCAGAGAGCGGGAGGGGAGCTGTCTACAGCGGTGGTGGCTCAGTCCAGTGTGAGCTGCTGGTGCACCCCTGCTGCTCTCTGATAAGCGAACCACTCGCTTTGGTCAAAATGTTTGTATCCGACCTAAGATGATTCTACTCCTGCTTCCTACCCTGGCTTCTTTCTCCCCAGCTCTGTCACCGCCCCTCTCTCCCTCCTCCTTCAAGTATGCAGCTCCTTCTCTCCCCTGTGGTCTGTTCTTTCTCGCCCCCTCTTTCTCCACGTCTGTCCCCCCCTCCAGCTTTCCACTCTGTCTTCCAGCTGACCCTGTTTAGCATCATGGTTAAGATCTTGAGCCCCGGCCAGGGACCTGCGTTCAATTCCTGTGTCACAGACAGGTAACTTGGAGAGAGTGACCTCTGAGCTCTAACTTCCCTGTCTGCGCAGTGGAGATAACGCTGACTTGTTTTAAAGACATTGTGGGATGATTCTATAAAGTGTGCAGGATATTGCATTCAGGTGTGTGAGCAGAGAATTCCAAGGTGCTAACCATACAACAAGGACAAACAGAGGCACTGCTGATGACCTGACTGATCAGCACACAGGGTATTACAGGACTGAAATGTCCCCCTGAGGCCCCTAAGTATGGACACTTTTGTTAGTAAGAAATTGAAAACCGCTTCTCATCTATTCCTGTCCATTGCTTCTCCTCTGGGGCTCTCCCGGTCCGCCCGCCAGACCAGGTCTCTGTAGCTGCATTTCTGGCACCGTGTGCATTCCTGAGTGACCGCCCAGCACACGGAATGGCACGACCTCCCCCCAATTCATAGTCGAGCTAAGACAGAAATGTGCGTGTGCTCTACAGTCCCTCTCACAGAGTCAAAGGCAGAGCCGACCAGGGCTGCCTGGGAGCACGCACGGTCCCGCCCTTCCCGGAGCCCAGATGCCGCCCGAACTCTCAGCAGGGCAGCTGCTCATAGGCGGGAAGTATGAGGGAACCACATTACCTCCTCTGAAGCTCCTGAGCACGGCCGCCAGCCTGGGGTATTCGCGCAGGTTGATTTGGCTGAACAAGGCCTCCAGCAGCTGCAGGCTGAACGTCTGCTCCAGTCTGGTGAGAACATTGTACACCACTCTGGACACAGGGACCAAATTCCTGCAGGCTTCCAAAGACTCCTTCAAAAATGCAGCAAAGGATGATGACTCAAGTTGATAAAAGTGAACGGAGAGTTAAAATACCCACCTGTGTGTGGTTTCTGAGTTGCAAGGAAGCTAGTTTACTCTTTTTAAAGATTTATTTATTTTTATTTGAAAGGCAGAGTCACAGAGAATGGAGTGGGGGGAGAGAGAGAGAGAGATAGAGGTCTTCCATCTGCTGGTTCACTCCCCAAATGGCTGCAAAAGCCAAAGCTGTGCCAATCCGAAGCCAGGAGCTTCTTCCGGGTCTCCCACGTGGGTGCAGGGACCCAAGGACTTGGGCCATCTTCTACTGCTTTCTTAGGCCACAGCAGAGAGCTGGATCAGAAACAGAGAAGCCAGGACTCGAACTGGCACCCATATGGGATTCTGGCACTGCAGGTAGCGGCTTTACCTGCTGTGCCACAGCGCCAGCCCCTAGTTTACTCTTTTAAGAAAAGTGTTAACATAAAGTGCACTCTCAAATCCTGTAAGGTAGAGAGATTTTGTGAGCCTCACTTTTAAATGCACTAGAGGGAAGAGAATTAAAAAGATTTATCTATTTGAAAGGCAGAGTGATAGAGACAGAGAAGAGAGAGACAGAGAGAGACAGACAGACAGATCTTTCATCTGCTTGTTTACTCCCCAAATGGCCACAACAGCTGGGGCTAAGACCAGGCCAAAGCCAGGAGCCAAGAACTCCAAACAGGTCTCCCACATGGGTGGTAGGGGCCCAAGCACTTGGATCTTCCTCTGATGCCCTCCCAGGCACATTTAGCAGGGAGCTGGATTAGAAGTAGAGCAGCTGGGACTTGAACAAGTGCTCTAATATGGGATGTCCCAGGAAGACAGAATTTTTAAGGAAGTAAAGTTGCAACACAAGATACCATCATGTAACCAATTCTTTAAGGCTGTGGGCAGGATACTGCCTCTCTCTCTCTCTCACTCCCCCCGCCTCCATCTCCAGGACTTCGGGTGGCCGGAGTGGCTTCCAGTCTCAGGGAAACCATCCAGACTCCGTCTTGGCCACGGCATGGACAAACAGAAACATGGCAGGAAAGAACTCACTCCAAAATGCGCACTGAGCACCTGCTAGGCTCAGTGCACCAATCCTCGGGTACGGAGCCGTGGATACGCTCAATGAGATGCTGCCCCTACTGGCAGTGGGCATTGTCAGGTAGAGAAGATAAGCATTAAACAATTCAAACACAAAACACCCAGTGAGAGTGGAGCGTAGTGCTGGGGAGGGCCTCACAGGCGAGAGGCCAGGGACACCTGTCCGGGCTGTGATGGGCAGAGGGAGCTGCGGCGCTGAGGGCCACACTGAGGGCCATGCTGGGGACGCTGTTCCTCCACTGCTAGCACCCAAAGATATGCCTACTCCGAACCCACCAGGGTGAACGTGTTTGAACAAAAGGTCTCTGCAGACATAATGAAGCATCTTAGTGGCCATCACCCAGGCTCATCCCTAAATCCAAGAGTTCTTGTAAAGAGAAGAAAAGGGGGGGAACAAAAAAGAGAGACTGACAAGCAGAGGCGGAAGCAGAGATGGAGACAGAGGTGGAACAGCGCGGCCACAGGCCGAGAGCACCAAGCACCCCCGGAAGCCAGGAGAGCGCCAGGGATGGGGCTCCCTCAAAGCCTCCAGCAGAATCCAGCCTGCCAGTGCTGGGCTCTGGATTTCTGGCCTCCACAGCTGTAAGAGAATGCATTCCTGTGTTTCAAATCCCCTGGTTTGAGGTCATTTGTTATGGCAGCCCCCGTGGGGTCTCGTAAGCTAAGGCAGCCTGGGTAACACCACCTCTCAATTGCTCCCACCTCTGTGAGTACGAAAGCACACCTGGGCTGGGCATCCCCAACCCTGAAGCCCCAGGGCTTATTTTTTTTTTAAGATTTATTTTATCTATTTGAAAGAATTACAGAGGTAGAGAGAGAGAGAGAGAGAGAGAGAGGTCTTCCATCTGCTGGTTCACACCCCAATGGCCAGAGCTGAGCCGATTGAAAGCCGATTGAAAGCCAGGAGCTTCTTTCGGGTCTCCCATGTGGATGCAGAGGCCCAAGGACTTGGGCATCTTCTACTGCTTTCCCAGGCACAGTAGCAGGGAGCTGGGTCAGAAGTAGAGCAGCTGGGACTCCAACCAGCGCCCATCGAAGATGCTGCTACTGCTGCTGCAGGCCAGCAATTTAACCCGCTGCACACAGTGCCGCACTGGGGGGTTGTGGTTTGAGAGCTCAATAATTGGGAGCTCCCGACAGGGCCCAGGCCACCATGAGAAGCGGTCAGCAGCACCCACCGTGTACATTCTCTCCGTGATGAAGGCTTTGTCTCGGAGGCCTTCGAAGAAGGGAAATGGCTTGTGGATGGCGTAGGCGATCTCCAGCTTCCGGCACGTGAAGTGCTGAAGAAGAGCCTCATCCCAGGCCGCGGGCAAGGTGGGCATCCTGCGGAAAGAGGCCGGCTCAGCCGCTCTGCGCATTAAACGGCACGCGCAGCCAGGCACTCGGGCCCCAAGCATCCCTCCATGCACTGGCTGCCCGAGGGGCGACGGGCAAAGGAAGCAGTGGTAATTCCCAGAAACAATGCAGGCCAGCAACAGGTGACCTTGTGATGCTGAGATTCCAAACGGGCAGGCACTTAAAACAGCAGCTGCTTCTTCTTCTTCTTTTTTTTTTACAGGCAGAGTGGACAGTGAGAGAGAGAGACAGAGAGAAAGGTCTTCCTTTGCTGTTGGCTCACCCTCCAATGGCTGCCGTGGCCGGCGCGCTGTGGCTGGCGCACCGCGCTGATCCAATGGCAGGAGCCAGGTGCTTTTCCTGGTCTCCCATGGGGTGCAGGGCCCAAGTACTTAGGCCATCCTCCACTGCACTCCCTGGCCACAGCAGAGAGCTGGCCTGGAAGAGGGGCAACCGGGACAGAATCTGGCACCCCAACCGGGACTAGAACCTGGGGTGCCGGCGCCGCAGGCGGAGGATTAGCCTATTGAGCCGCGGCGCCGGCCTGCTGCTGCTTCTTTAGGTGCCTCCTGTTTGCCAGACTTTGTGCTAAGGGCTTCATAGCCACTTATCTGATCCTTACAAAACTTTGGCGGGATGGTTACTATGATGGTACCTGTTGAGGACACTGAGACATAGAGAAGTTTTTATTATTTGCTTTCAAAACTACTTATGTATTTAAAAAGCAGAGAGGCAGAGTCCACACACCCACACCCACACCCACAATTCCAATTGCTGGTTTATTAAAACACTGCTGGCCCAGATGGAAGCCAGGAGCCAGGACTCAATCCAGGTCTCCCACGTGCAGGGCAGGAACCCAATTTCTTGAGATACCACCTGGTGCTTCCAGGGTGCACATACGCAGGAAGCTAGAGTTGGAAATGGAGCCGCGATTGGAACTATGAAGCTAAATGCGCAATGACTATGAAAACACCTTAGCCCACCAGTAGTCAGAAAAGCTCAGGAGAAGAGAGCTTGATAGCACCGTTGCCTACAGAATGGGAACATAATAGCACTAATCACGCAGGTGGGAATGCAAACAGGTGCAAAAAACTCCGTCTTCAGTATCAAACACCCTAGGAGATGTACCCTTGGAATGCGCACTCCTAGGCATTTATCTCAAAGAAATATCACGAATGCGCTTATAGAAAATACATCAAAAGGTCACCACATGCTAGAGGGGAAATGGACTCTCTTCACAGTCTTTGCACGGCGGTTAACGAATGAGCTGCAGTGAGCTTTGGACCAGGGCAGGACCAGAGTTTGGGAGAGGAGGCGGGGCGCATCTCCACACACTGAGCTTGAACCCCGGAGAGAGGGAGCGCTGAGGCGTGTGTCAACTTCGCCTCCATGTCCCCCCTTTTTTGCTGTCTCCCCACAAGTCCCACAGGCCCTCTGCACCCCCTTTGGAGAACGCTGTTTTGCAAAGAGACAGCCTCAGAGTAGCAATACTTGAGTTTCACCCCGCAGCGGCCTCCAGGAAGTTCACCCCAACAGCCCCAGCCACCAGCAGCAGAGAACAGAGCAGCAGAGCCCAGAACTCACCTGGGGGCTGGGGCTGGGGCTGCGCCTACCCCTCTCCAAGCTTTCTGTGCGCAGGGGACACAGCGGGAGGAACAGGAAGTCGGGGCACCGGCCGCCGAAACAGCAAACTGCCGCCTCCAGAGGAAAGAAAAGCGAAAGTGCTCGCTCGGGCGGAAGCTGCAGGCAGGGCTGGGCTCTGGCAGCCTCGCTGCGGGCCCCCGGGGCAGCGCGCGCCCCGCAGGTCGCGGAGGGGATGCGGGCCCAGCAGGACCAGCCCACAGAGGGCGCGCAGAGGGTAGGGGCTCCGGGGACCACCCCAGGGCCAGGGGAGCTGGGGGTTCACTGTAGCTTCCTCCCTGCTCCAGCCATTTCAGTTCCCCTGTGGCCTGGCTTCATCCAGTACTGGGGATGATGAAAATGTTTAAAACGCGATTGTGGGCATGGCTGCCTTGCTGGAAGTCACCAGATTTTGACAAGCAAACCGAAGGGGTGGTCGTTTGATCGGGCACTTGGGATGCCCACGTCCTGCCTCAGAACGCCTGGGTTTGACTCCTGCTGGTGCACACTGGGAGGCAGCAGGGACAGGTTAGGTGGGCTCCTGCCACCCACGCGGAGACCAGCTTTGAATTCCAGGATCTTAGCTTCTGCCCCTCCCCCGCCACTGGGGGAGGGGTGAGGATGGGAGCTGTGTGTCTCTCCCTCTCTGTCCCTCAGTCTGTCAAATACACACATACACACACCAGGAAACCAAAGGGGCTATGTCAGAAATGCCTGGATTTGTCAAAGTAAGATGATAACGGGAGAAAATGGAAACAAAAGGGAGGCTGAACACAGCACTCCAGGCTCAAGAGCTGGGGGACAAGCCAGTGTTGGGCACCCGCAGTGTGTCATCTGCCCCAGGCAGAGTGAGGCTGGGGGGGGTCTCCAGGGCCATGACCCCCGCAGAGGCCACGGGCACCTCCTTCTGCACCCCTGCTCTAGGACCGGCCCAGCTCTGGCCATTTCAGCCATCTGGGGAGTGAAACCATTAGCCTGCCCTCCCTCCCTCCCTCCCTCCCTCCCTCCCTCCTTCTCTCTCTCTGCCTCTCTGTAACCCTGTCTTTCAAATAAATAAAGCTTTAAAAAAAGAAAAGATGTCTAGCAAACATAGAAGTTTCTATGGGAAACTGTAAAATATAAAAAAAATGCAGGGGACTGGCATTGTATTGTAGCCAGTTGAGCTGCCTCGGCTGTGCCTGCCTCCCATATGAGTGCTGGTTTGAGTCCAGGCTGCTCCACTTCCTATCCAGCTCCCCACTAACGCTCCTGGAAAAGCAGCAGGTGAGGGCTCTTTTCAGCTCAGGTTTTTGCGGGTATAAAATGCGTGTAGGTTTTGGGGGCTCTTCCTGAACGTGGCTGGCGCCACACTGGAGAGACGACCTTGCCATCCCCAGCAAGTCCCTGGGCACTCTGCACGTGATCTCCATGGCCCCAGCACCTGGCCGTTCATCACTAATCGGACACGGAGGCACTGGGTGTGCACTTTTTCTGCGTGGTCCTGTGTCATCACGATGCTTTTGAGCTGCATCCTTGCTTGGTAGGTCAGTAGGACCTGCCCCTGCAGCGCCTGTGCTGCCCACTCTGCACATCCTGTCTGAACAGCATGATGTCCCTGATGGGATCAGCCATGTGATGCTCTATGGGATGTCAGGTATCCCGTATATTTGGGCTTCATTGTGACAAAGGGAAGGTGAGTTAATAGATCCCCTAGACAAATCTGTAATTAGTATTCTTTAAACATTTTATTTATTTTTATTGGAGGGGGAGAGGGAGAGAGAGGAAGATCCATTAGCTTCTTCATTTCCCAAATGCTTGCAGCAGCTGGGGCTAGGCCAGGGACTCAGTCCAAATCTCTCATGTGGGTGGCAGGAACCCAACTACTTGAACCATCAGTGCTGCATCCCAGGGTCTGCATTAGCAGGAAGCTGGAATCAGAAGCGAGAGCTGGGAGTCAAACCCAGGTATTCTAGAGGGGGATGCTAACATCTTAACTGGCATCTCACCTACAAGCTCAGTGCCTGCTCCTGTAATTAATATTCTTATGTATCATGCATGAATGCAAGCTATTCCAATCAGAATGGAAAAAATAACATTCACCGAATCTGTGGCTATGCGCATGCACCTGGGGCCCAAGGAATGACCTGGGGCTTGCATCTAAGCCTGGCCCTCCACCTTCCCACAAAATCTGTGAGCTAATTCCAAGAAATTGGTCTTCTACCTGAATTAGCCAGGGTTTTGGTTACTTGTGCCCCCAAAGAGTGGTTGATTTAAAAATTGAGTACCAAGGAATGAACTGTAGGCAATAGACCTTCAAGTGAATGTGATTCTTCAAGTGAATCCATCTGGGATTGGTTGTCTACCGCGACTGGACACAAGGGTAGGGGACATCCCATTAGCCTTGAAAGATGATAGTTTGGCAGACTTTGGCAAACTGAAACATAACAATGCATTAGGATCAAGACTGGGCATTCCCTCCCCATTCTGCTTCCACTGTCAGATCGTAGTGCATTTAGCAAAATGGAGAGAAATCTATCAGGTTGAATGAAAGTATCAGTTTGGCCTAAGTCTGGTTGGGAAACCAGAGCAGGGAGGCAGGCTGGAAGCTCAATAAAGGAAGACCGTGGGGGGATGGTCTGATGGTCCTTGTTTGCTTGACCCAGGTCTCTCCTTGATCCCACGTCTGTAGGCGCTGGACAACCAGGAAGTTGTTCCTGGGCTAATGCAAAGTAGGGCTTGCTTGTAAACACGGCAGGGCTACCTCTGATGTCCCAGTCTCCCCACCAGTCAGCCGAGGAGCGCCCAACACCGTGCGCTTACAAGCAGAGGAAGCTGGCCCATTCACCAAGATGCCCAGCTCAGCAGTGGCCCGGGTCTGCCTACTGTCCAGGAGCAAAGAGAGGGCGACCCTAAAGAGCAATGAATCTCACAAAATGTCACCTTCCCCTACTTCCACCCTCCCTGGTGAAACCCCGCCCTGAACCAGCCTAGATCTCCCCCAGACCCTTTGCAAAAGAGTTGGTTAAAAAGATAAGTGGCACAGGGCAGCTTGCAAAACAGATAAGAGTCCCCAGCAGGCTGCCGAAAAGCCCCCTACTCCCCCTGGTAAGCAAGCCCCCTTCCGCCCGCAGCAAGTTCCCTCTGCAACCAATGAAAGGCCAGTCCCACGAGCGTGTGCGCAGTGTCTTCCGAGACTGTCACCACCTCTATGCTTCAGGAAAGCAGCCTGTCTCTGTTGGGTCTGTCTCCATCTCCCTTTTCCGTCTCCTATCTGAGGTATTCAAAACCCAATAGACACCCAAGCAGGCTGCTGTAGTCTGGGCCAGGCCATGTCTGGGCTGCTGTGCTGGGAGCAGATTACAGCTGTGCACAAGCAGAGGCTCTGCTTGTCAGAGACGGAGAGAGAGAGGATTAGAGAGAGGCCAGGAATTTGTCTAATCGTTTTTTGGGTAATTTGGTATACTTTCATAGCACTTCCTTATACAAGATCTTTTCTTCAACCACCAGAATCATTCATGAGACAACAGCCTTTACTTACTTAACTTTTTTTTTTTTTTACTAAATTGGAGTTTTTCCATAGAAGTTTTGTGTCCTTTTGTTGGCCAGCTTGTGGAGTATAGGAGAGAGGCCTATGTATTAGATCAGAGAGGAGACACATATGGAATTTCCATCCCTTATATCTTATTTAATAGTAGGGTTGTATTAGATGTGTTAGTTTTTCATTGCTGACTTCAAACATAGTGGTTTAAGAAAACTCCCCTATATTATGCCCACTGCCCTGTGGGTCAGAAGACTGGAAGGGCTCCACCCTCTTCAGCCTGTGTGAGCCTTGGGCCAGGGTGTGCGTGGTGGGGAAGCATGGCCATGTCCTCTCTTCTCAATAGCAGCAGGCTTGGGTACAGGTTGGAGGAGGTGGAAGAGAGAGGAGAGGAGGGGAGAGCGTGGCAGGGTCTTGCCTGCCAGGCTCAGCTGTGAGCTGACACAGGAAGGGGAGCTGGTGTTTTCTGCCATGAGATCCTTTTATCAACTCCATCGCAAGCCAAGAGAAAGGGGTAGGGCACATAGTGTGACTTCTTTTTAAATGATTTTTAAAAATTTGTTTTCATTTTATTTGAAAGGGAGAAAGACACACAGAGAGCTCTTTCGGCCACTGGTTCACACCCCAGATGCCCACAACAACCAGGGTGAGGCCAGGAGCCTGCGTGTCCCACGTGAGTGGCAGGGACACGAGTACTTGAGCCAGCATCTGCTGCCTCCCAGGGTGCACAGTAGCAGGAAGGTGGACTGGACACAGAGCAGCTGGGACTCCAAAGGCTCGCCCCTCGGTTTTGTTACGAGTTTGCTTATTAATGATACAAAATTAATAAGCCTTGTGGGTTCTTGCCTTATAGTCAGAGAAGGATTCTGAATACTGGCACACATAAACCAGGCAGCATGTTAAGTTTTAACTTTTATTCAGTGAGAGAAATGCATAGGAGAGTGAGGGCCCTATCTAAAAGAGAGAGGGAAATCTGGATTCATACCGAGCACCAGGAGCCGGCCACGTGGAGAGACACGCATGGGGCAGGCGGCAATGGTGAAAAGGGGCAAAAAGAAAGAGCCAGGCCACCATGTTCCAGGCCTTTAATCCACTTCCAAAGGGGCGTGGTTCTTAGTCTGATTGGCAGGTGGGCGCACAGGTGTGGTCAGGTAGGAGCATGAGGTCACACAGGGGACGTGGTGAAGGTGTGGTCTTCCAGCTCACAAACCTGATCAGTTTTACCCCGCATGCCTGCCTTCGTCAGTCTGACAACGCAAAGGAAATGAAGGCTTTCCTCTGCTTGGATGTGAGCGAAAGGCGAGTGTGTGTTCGCAGGGTGTCGGGTGCATTACGTCAGGATGTTAAGGTGACCGTGATGAACCTAGCTGCCTTGGACTTTCCCAGTTTTGCCACCGCAAGTCAAACTTCTTGACCCTTAGCTTGAGAAGACTGGAACAATTGGTCACTCTATGAACTTTTGAGAAAACAGGAGGAAGTGGAAAAATCTGTCACACTGACTCCTAGAGTTTAATTAATACCAGACGTAATGATTGTTTTAAAATAGCTTTAAATTACATTTTGACCAGAATAATATTTAATAGGGCCTGTGATGTGAACTCGGTGATTTTTAAGTAAGAATCACAGCCTGGGGACACAATCATAATTGGGTCTTGCCTTGCTTAGCCAGACTATTTTGAGAGTAAAACACAATAGTTCTTTGTTCTAAATTAGCTGGATTTGAGCTCCAAATCTCCATATACCAAGAGCTCCATGGACCGGAGGGAACTTCAATATGTTTTCTTTTCTTTTTTTTTCCCCTAAAAACACCACGCTTAAGCAGGGAAATCCAACAGATCTTCTACCCCAGAACAGGAGTAACCGGGCAGGGATGGATGGATGGGCATCAAGAGAGAACCCTGCACTTGCTGCGCTGCCCAAGAGTGTGGGATTTAGTGTCTGCCGGAGGGTAGCAGGGAAGAGCAAGGCATCTGGGTCTCGTCTCACTGGGCTGTGAGTTTGGATCCCTGGAAGAGAAGGGAAGAGTGAGGGGGAGAGGCCCAGAGATGTGCTGGCCTTCCAGAGTGCTCTTGGTACCTGTGTGAGAAGGGGAGGGAGAGGACCCCTCAGACAGCCACACCTGGTGGATGACCTTCCCTTGCCTGGTGACCCCGCCCTCCAGGGGCAGGAAGAAGGGGAAACAAAGATGCATTTGTCTCATTGAGGACCACACTTCAGCTTTTCAGCTGTGTTGCTCAGCCTAGGCTGTTAATACCTCACCTCCTGCTTCCGCTGGTGTATCCAATTCCCCTAGAACTGTAGAGCTCCTGTAACCTTGTCTAAATATTAAGAGTGACCACTTGCAAGGCTGACACTTTTGTTTTATCTCCAGATAAGGTCTCTAAAGATCAATGATTGCTCCATGGACCATTTCAGTCTTGAATAGCGGGAAACCCTCTTGGTAATTGTTTAAAGAATAGAAGCGGGGTTCCACCACCAAGCCACGGGGCCTCACTGGGTTTGGTTTGTGCTTTGCTGGCCTGGAGTGCTCATGGTGTGCTTGGAATTCATAGCACTTGCGACTGAGTCGCATGGAAAACACTTCCTCATGGAGTCTATCTGGGTCCAACCCATATTCCCAAAGCATGGCCATTGGGGGATGGGCACGGAACACAAAAAAGAAGAGAAATTTTGTTTTCCTGCTTAGAGAAAATAAAATGCACTCGCATGACAGCAAACACTGGGATCCCTGTCACCGGCCAGCTGAGTGCCTGAGAAGTCTCTGCTGCTGCTCCTGCGAAGTCAATCACACTTTCTCTTTGGAATGAAGGGTTTGGAAGACTCAGTTCTCTGCGTTAGCCCTCTCCTGGTTTAGTCGTTGCATCCTGACTTCTCGTTAGGCAGGAAGCTGCAAATTAGCCTACGGGTGCGAGACAGGGGCCTGAGAGAGCCAGCATCAACAGAAGCCCATCTTCCAGGTGGTCCCAGCCCTTCCCCGAGTTCTCCCTCCTCACCACCAAGTGGGTTACCTGGCCTGATAAACATCCTTCCTCCAACGCAGGCACCCTAGAGGGAAGCCCCTTGGCCCGGAGCCAGCAAGACTCCCCCTGTCTGATAAATTTGGAAAGGAATTTCTTAATTTACACTCAGCAAACGCTTTGTCCTGGAGGGGAAGGGGGAAGTGATAAAGAGAGACTCCCTTAAAAACCAGGAGCCTAAACAAAGACTGCACGCTCAGCTCTCTGCTCTCCATTCAACCACATAACCTCGCTCTCCCACAATCTGAGTGACGGGGCTCTCTCTCTCTGTCCCTTCCATTCTGATGGATGTCCTGCCCCCAATAAAACCTTGCTACTTTGCTCTCTGTCTCATGCCTGCATTCTTTGTTGTATGAAGACAAGAACCCCACGGCTCCCACGGCTCCCACGGCCTTTTCTCCAGTGACGTTTCTGGCAACCACGGAGGGACTCTAAGGAGACTTTGAAGGTTGAAGGGCGGGGACCACCTGGAAGGTTATCAGGGTCTGAGCAGGAAAATGCTGGGTCTGGAGCTTCCATGGTAGGTGCTGGTCTTCAGGCCCTTCCCCCCCACACACATAGGCTAAATTTCTGACTACCTACCTAACGTTGTCATTCTAAGTTAAGTGGATTTTAGGCCTGCCTTTCTTCCTCTGTGAGCAAATAGAAAAATACAATCAGTCACTGATGATCATTGCATTGCATTATTTTGGTGCGTTCCAAAAATTCCACTTAAATGTCACTTTCCCAAAGCCTGTCTAATACAAAAAGAAAATGATCCAACTCCTTGCTTTTAAGATACCAAGAATCAGATGACTAATTTTAGGTTCAACTTACATTTCATTTTCATAGCCCCACATTAGTTTTTTTTTTTAAAGCTAATTGAGATTAGTATTCACTTCTCTCAAGCAGCAATATATCAAGCGCTTAATATATGCCGAATTTAGTTGTTCATCTACTAATTTATTTCATGTTTGCAACAAATATATGCAATCAAGTGATGCTTACTGCTATTACAGAAACTAAAGTATTCACAGCAGATTGAGACAAAACTACACAATTAACTGGAGGCATTTTAGGTTGAGAGGGACAGGGAGAGGTGGAGACAGAGCGAGGTGGCAGTTCTGTGACTTAAGAGGCTGAGACGCAGGCTGTCCCTCTCACCTTGAGTGAAGATGTTTGTACACTGATGCCGAACGTGTCACTGACAAGACCCCGCGGAAAAGAGTCCAGTCAAGAGGCAAAGAAGAAAAGAGGAACAAATACATCTTCAAGAACATAAATATCTAATTTCCTGTGCTGTACACTGTGCTTCCAACAAAAAACAAACTTCTCTGTTTTGTGTAGCTGAACCAGCTGTTGGAAAATCTATCACACTTAGTTCTTTCCTAAAACATGCCTAGGCAAGAAACTAGCAACTTGGCGATGCATCTATACCAGCCTCCACGGGTCCAGGGGCTGCCTCCACTGAACTGATAAATCTCAAGGCCAATGCTATCTAAGGGGTCTCACCTGAGTGGTTGCACACCGCAGAGGGCCTGGAGTGAGGGGCAGAGACGGTGTCCTGAGGCTGTCTCTTGTATGGGCGTGGGCCTATGCCTTGACCTCTTTTGCCTCAGTTTTCTCATCTGCAAAGCAATAGGGTGAATCAGGCCGCCCCCTTCTCAGTCGTCCCGGTCCCGATTGTCTGCCTCTCTCCAAACGCGTCTCAGGCCCACGGATCCCGCCCCTTGTTCCCAGCGGTGGCTCTGCCACATGGGTTGGGATTAGCTGCTCACCCTCCTAGAGTTCATCCGAGGACCTCTCACGCCTGCGTCTGTGGGATCAGCTCTCCAGATTATCCCACAGCACACTGCGTCTCCACCAGGTTGCCCCGTCACTGTCTGCTCTCTGCCCACCTGTTAGTCCAGGCCGGGAGATGTGTAGCATGCACGACTTTGTCCCTGGCTACCTGGCCGCCGTGAATGGTGCGGCTGAGAGCTCCCCTAAGAACAATGACAGCGGCTCTATGTTCCTTGTCATGTAAGAGCCAGCGATCAGGAATCTTATCAGAAGGGGGTTACGATGGTCTCACTGAAGCCTAATTTCTCTGCCAAAGCATTCTGTTTTGTGTGCAATTTGAGGGGTGAAATTGGGGTACACATTCTGTAGTTATATATCAAGAATGCAACTCAAGGGGCCGGTGGCACGGTGCAGCAGGTTAAGCCGCCACTTGAAATTCTGGCAGCCCATATCAGAGTGCCAGTTCAAGGCCCAGCTGCTCTGCCTCAGAGCCGTGTCCCTGCTAATACTCCTAGGAAAGCAGTGGATCAAGTACTTGGGCCCCTGTCACCTACATGGGAGATCAAGAAGGAGTTCCAGCACCTGGATTTGATTTGGTGCAGCTCTGGTCATTGCAACCATTTGGCAAGTGAGGATTTCACTCTATCTGTGTCTCTTCCCTCACTTTCTCTGCCTTTCTTTCTTTTTTTTTTTTTTAAAGATTTATTTATTTATTTGAAAGTCAGAGTTACACAGAGAGAGGAAAGGCAGAGAAAGAGAGAGAGATCTTCCATCCACTGGTTCACTCCCCAAATGGCTGCAACAGCCAGAGCTGTGCCGATCCGAAGCAAGGAGCCAGGAGCTTCTTCTGCATCTCCCACGTGGGTTCAGGGCCCAAGGACTTGGGCTGTCATCGGCTTTCCCAGACCACAGCAAAGAGCTGGACAGGAAGTGGAGCAGCTGGGTCTCGAACCAGTGGCGATATGGGATGCCAGCACTTCAGGCCAGGGTGTTAACCCACTGCACCACAGCGCTGGCCCCTTCTCTGCCTTTCAAATAAATAAATGAATACTTTAAAAAAAAAGTCACTTGAAACAAAGATTTCACAGCTCTAGAGATTTGTGCAAGTTTCCTAAGTACCTCTTTGTCTTTATGGGAATGAGCTTGATAGAGGGGAGGGGGCACGTGCAATTGTAAAGCGAGGCCCAATGCAGACAGGTGCACGAAAGCACAGAGGCGAACCTGGATTTCCAGGATCCTTTATTTTCTGCAGTGTGTGGGAGATCGAGGGAATTTTTCACAAGGAGAAATTGAGATGAGGTGGGTTTTATGGTCTTGTCCGATTTGCAATTATTATGTGAAAGAATCGTAAGAAATGATGGCATTGCTCGTGTGAATTTCACAGCACTCAAGGAATTGGAGTCCTAGCGTGGCTTGAGAGGAGGGGAAGGGATCTCTAAGATACTATTTCCACACTAAAAGGTCACACGTGGTAGGTGTTCGCTTCCACGGGAAGGTGGCCACAGAACCACGGAACTTCAGTCCATGGGTGGAAACGAGCTATCTTTCACTTTGAATCAGCCACAAAAGGAGTGAGGCCCTCAGCCTCTACTTTAGCTCCCTCATCGCCTCTGCATCACCACTGCCAGGGTAGGCGGCTTGGTGTGGGGAGGAGCAGCGTGGGAGCCGTCCTGACTGCCATGCCAGGAGTGACTGCTTCCTTCCCGGTTGAGATGGGGACTTTTGGAGCCTGGGATTTCTCAGCTGAGAAAGGGGATGATAACCATGTCTCATGGTGTAGCTGTGAGAACGAATCTGCACAATGGTTGTAAAATACTTTGTGAGCATGAATTCTGACACTCCGTCTGCCTCGTGTGATGGGACTTGTCTCAGACCTCTCAGCACGGCTCTTTGTACACCCATCAGCAGAAATGCTCACTCTGGGATTTTTTGAAACAACTTCTGTATGATTCACCTATCATACAATGCACCACCTAGAGTTTCCGGTTTTGGGAGATTCTCAGGACTAAAGTTATCACATAAGTCCACTGCTAGAACATTTTTCTCTCCCCATTAAAGAAAACCTCATATCCATTACCAGTCAATACCCATTCCTATCTCACACCACCACCATCGTAACTACTCATGATCTACAATATTTTGTAAAGATTTATTTATTTGGAAAGCTGAGAGAGAGAGAGTTGTTCCATCTGCTGGTTCACTCCCCAAATAGCTGCAAGGGACAAGGCTGGGCTGGACCAAAGCCAGAGTCCTGGAACTGCATCCAGGTCTCCCACACAGGTGTTAGAGATCCAAGCACTGGGGCCATCACCTGCTGCCTTCCCAGGAGCATTAGCAGGGAGCTGGATGGGAAGTAGAGCAGCAGGGACCCCAACAAACACTGTAACTAATGCAGGATGCTGGCATTGCGAGGGCGTCCTAATCCACTGTGCCACAGTGCTGCTCCCCATGTCTATACATTTGCCTCTTCTGGGCATTTTATAAAAAAAGAAATCATCTCATGTGCAGCTTTTTGTGACTGGCCTCTTTAGATTAGTATTATGTCTGCAAAGTTCACGCATGTAGTGGCACGTGTTATTTCTTCTTTCCTTTGTATTGCCAAAGAAAATACCCTTCCTTTGTGTAACTGTGTCATGCTGTGCTTACCCACTGATCAGTTTGTGTTGTTTCCACTCTCGAGCTATTATGAAGAACGCTCTTTAGAACACATGTGCGAGTTCTGACTGAGGCCTATACCCAGGAGTGGAATTGTTGGGTCATATGGGAATTCCATGTTTAACTTGTTGAGGAACCACTTGACCATTTCTCACAGTGGCTGAGCTATTTTAGGTTCCCATGAGTAATGTGTGGGGGCTCCAATGTCTCTCCAGGTTCACCAACACCTAAGTAGCTCTATGGATTTGCATAGGTAGTCTGTGTTTGATGGAACGTGATCCTTCTATTGGGGTTGTATGTGGAGGGATTTAATGCTAGTTTAAGGTCAAACGCAGAATAAAGTCTACAGGAATCAGTGAAATCTTAGCAGGTTGGAAATGACATTAAAAACAATACTTTGGACTGACATAGGGCTTTGAAATGACCTCACTGTCTCTCTGCCCAGCAAACCTATATTCAACTTAAGTGATCAGTCAGGTATCAGCCCTTCCTGAATGTGCACTGATCTGGCCCCTCTTCACCCCTTCCCTGGCTTCCTGAGTGTGCTGCCAAGGGTCTGACACCCAGCTGAGATGCACTGAGTGTGGGTTGATTGGATGGTCTTGGTATAAGGAGTCAGCCTAGAGTGGAATTGATGGGAATGGAAAAAAATGATAAACGTGTGAGATATCATGAAGGAAACTCTCCAGGACGTAGGCAAGAAGCACAAGAGACAAGAAAGAGGTTCTAAAGACGATTTTACCGTTGTTGAAGTCTAGAAGAGGAGCAAGAGGAAGATGGTTTCTCATTCAGACACCTTGGTTTTGAGCTGGCAGTGGAACATCCAGGTAGAAATATTTGGGAGGAAGTTGGAAAGGCCAGACTCACAAAATAGAAACAGGTTCACCATACACTTGGAACTTTCCTCTTTCAGAAAGGGTTTCTACTCCATCTCCCAGAATATATCACAGGCGAAAGGGGGTTATTATATAACTTTCTGCAAAGCCGCATCACATGCCTTATTCTCCATGCACCACATCTTATCTTATGGCCTTTCAATTCAGTAACTGTAATTCAGCCTCCATCTCCCCAGTGCCCCACTTTTTTTCAGTTTGCACCTTCAGGGTTGCTACTTTACATGCAACACTATACGTAGGTCCTTGAACATTCAGCCATTTGCTATGGAGATGACCAGATCTTAGGATTATGCTTCGGCAATAGATGCAGGTGCTTTAAGGGGGCCAAAGTTGGAAAAGCAATGCTTATGGAACACATAAACACATGCATAACAAGGTGAAGGATCATCTTCCACTCAAACCCACATGTAGAGAAGTAGTTTTCCTACTATCTAACTGTAATGAAACCTGAAGGAGCAAAAGCTCGCTCACAGTCATTCAGATGACCCTGGACAATAGACAGTGTATCCTGGGGCGTGTATGAAATCGTACCATTTCAAGACACAGGCAACAAAAAGCACATTCCTTTCTGGTCCTTCACATCCAGGAGAGTGTACACAGCACCCAGAATTCTTTCAGAGAGGGAACAGTCACCCCTCAGGAGCACAGCGCTTCTGGGGAGGAAGACGGTGTTGCGTCTCACGAGAGGGGCTGACTTGGGAAAATTTCTACTTCGATACCGCCTTTGGCTCCTCCAGAGGGCCTGTGAAAGGCAACAAACAAACAGGTTAAGCGAGGTGTAGATTCAGGACAGGTGTTGGTTTTTAAAAGATTGAATGTGAATGAGAATCTGAGGCAGAGGAGGCGGTGGGGGGGGGGGGGGAAGTGCCACCTGTATACAGGACAGCTGGAAATGTCCAGCCAAGACTTTCACAGACTTCTCAGACAGGCAGTGCCTCACTGGCCCCTGGGTGGCCCGCTCCCCTGAGAATCTGAGGTCCTGGCTGTTAAATTACCAGATGGTCCTGATGACTAGACCTCTCATGCACAAGGCACATTTCATCCACTAGGTTTTCCTAAGGGAACCTATTGTTCGACCTTTTCATGGAGTGTGTTGAAGACCAGACTCTTTCCCAAGGTGTCGAGAGTGATTCAGTCCCCGTTACCCATATGGGCTGGCAATCTCCAGCCAACAGAACCTACCCTTGTTTACGGGTGCAGCAGTAAGCTGCAGTGGCCCTTACAGTCAGTCTCCCCACGGGCCAGAACAGAAGCTCCCCGAAGCGGCAGATCTCCGTGGGTCTGTGCGTCTCATGCTTTCAGAGCCACGTGGCTTCTAGAAACTTCCCTGTCAGCACCACATGGCAGCTTCCTGGCTCACAACAAGGACCACGGAGACGTCTGGTGCCAGCTGTGTAACCTGATGTTCTCACCCAGAACAGTCCCTGCTTGTGTGCTAATATTTGCTGAAGAGACTCCCGTAATCTTTCCCTACACGGAATAATAGCCATGTTTCCACTCACCCAACACGTAATTATCCAACGTGTGATAAATCAGTGGACACGGGGGAAGACTGGGACAGGATCTCTGGCCTCACAGATAACTTCAACTTCACTGTAAGCGTGGGAGAATAACGAATGAGGAAGGCAGGTGGGAGATGCTGGGTCCATCAAGGCGGCAGAGACAGGGCCTCTTATCAGGTGACTGATGACCGATCTTGGGTCAGGCTTGTCCAGGGCCTCTGACTGCTCCAGGCTAGAGATAAAAGCTGAGGCTGCCTGCATCCCAGGGAAGGCTGCCAATCCTGCTACTGGATATCCAGCGTCAGTGTCAGTCCATCTGCTGAGTCAGCTCTGAAAAGTCAGCCAGCCTGGCATCTCCCTGGGATCTGGGTAGAGAGGAGAGGAGGAAGACATTCAGGGCGAGGAGTGGCAGCACTGGGACTTCAGACACATTTTATCCTCAGGGCTGTGTCCCTGGGACAGCTGCCAGGGGAGCTGGCGATCTCTGGGACATGTGCATGGCTTCCGGGACTCCAGCAGCTGTGACTGCTGGGGGCTGTGCGTCCTCCGCCCAATTCTCACCGAAGCTCTCTGGGTGGGATGACACAACGGGGCAGCCAGATGGAAGGAAGAGGCCTGAGGGCCCGTTGATGTCATGGGCAAGTAGAGTTTCTCCAACTCATTCTGTGGCACCCAGGGCCGGCCTCCCTGCAGTGTTTCACAAAGGCCCACTTTGGCCTGAGAGCCGGGAATGGAGTGTGCATTGTGCTCTTCCTGGAGCCCCCATGGCCAGTCTGAGCTGGTTTGGATGGAAGCCATCAGAACTTAGCAAATCTCAGTTTGTATGTAAACTACGTGGTCTATGCTCGATAATGTGCAAGCCATTCTGACCCCACAGGCCTCGTCCATTCTGTTTGTCATGTGACTGCCTGCTTTGGGGTCTGCCCAAAGGTCACGGATGGTCTATGTCCTTCCACTCTGCACAAGCTAAATCAGACTTTGATTCCTTGCTTTGGCATGAATTGCACACCTTAGGGTCACTTTTTGTACAACTGCAGGGGGCAGCGCCCACGGAATCTCATGCAGTAACACCAACACATTGAATTAGTCCATTTGTTATTACTGTAACGAACTACCTGAGCCTGGGGAACTTGATAAAGGATACAAACTTAGCACACAGCTCAGCAGGTTCAAGGGCACGGTGCGGGCATGAGTTCTGATGAGGGCCTGGGGTGAATGACATCACAGTGGTGGCAGAGAAGAAATCACATTGCCAGAAAGGAAGCCAAAGAGCTGGTCAATTTATTGTTTTCTGACACCCTCTTGTGAGAGCTAACTCGGGGTCCCAGGGAAACTACTTAATCCCTCCTTCCAAGGGCATGGCCCCGTATGGGTCAGGTGTTTCATTACTTGAAGTACCGGAGAGAAGCTCTAAGGGAAAGGAAAGCTTATTTTGCTTGACGGTTTGGAGGTCCCAGTTCAGGATCAGGCAGCCCCACTCTCTGGCATATGGGGGAAGCTGGCAGTGGTGGAGTGGGTGCACAGGGACCATCACATGCTGAGTCAGCAAGCAGAGTGGAGGGACTAGGCTGAACTTGGCCCAAAATAACCACACCTCTCATAAGAAACACCCCCTGAGGGCACGCCCCCACTGTCCCAAGCACCTCCCAGCAGACTCACCTCCCAGACACTCCAGTTAGATCAAGTCTGCACCCTTAGTCCATCAACCCTTAGCATTAAGAAGGCAGGGTTTAAAGATAGCATTAGTTTAGGGGAGCCAAGTCCCAGCCAATCTGTAACACCCCCAATGACCTAAGGACCATCCCCTAGGCTCACCTCTTAAAGGACCCGCCAGCTGTCCACTGTCACATGGAGGATCGGGCCTCCAACATATGAACCTCTTGAGGACACACTCCCTCCATATCCACTCCATACCATTCATGACACCCAATACAGGCGGGAGAGTCAGGTAGTTTGAGGCTACCTCCAAAGCCATTCTGCAGCAAGAGTGAGATCTTATCCATGCTGGCTTTGATCCTTGTCCAGCTGAGAGAGTCTTCACCAGTCAAGCAGCCCTGGAGCCTGGGGTATGTGTGGCTGGTTTGGGATGGCCGCAGACACAGAATTCAGGGCCCGCAGCCAAGAGTCTGTGGATAGGAAATTTTCCAGCAAAGGTATCTGCCCCCTGTTAATCTTTCTCAGGAGAGACTCGAAGACCAATAACAACACTGACACAGAATATCCCTGTGTTCAAACAACCAGGCTCTGCTCCGGCGAACTTGAACTTCAGCCATACACTGGAATCACTTGATGGTCTTCGAGAACTATTATTCCATCTGAAGAGGAAATAGCAATCTAATCAGCCTAGACAACGGCTTTAAAAGTCCTCAGATGCTTCTGATGCACAGATTTACGTATTCTTAAAAAATACCAACACCTGCACCCCAGGTGAGACTAGCCCTGGCCTGGGGCTGGGACCGCCGTATTTTCTACACCCTCCCCTAGATGATCCTAACGCGAAGGTAGACTAAGAACCAAAGCCAGAGGCTCAATTGCAAGAATCGTAAGCATCTGTTGCCTCTGATGTGTGCTCGTTCTCCTGGGAGAGGGGTCATCCCTTTCTTGAGAACGGTGATGCCACCTGGGTCTCTGCACCAAGGAGAAGAGCCACGGCTCGCTGGCCCTGGGTCAGAGCAATCGCAGTCTCCAGCTGGCTGGTGGGAAACGGACAGCTGCTCTTCAAGGACCAGCCAAAGTCGCACGTTGGTCCCTGGCTAAACAGTGGGTTTAGTTAGGAGACCTCGTCCGCAGGAGCACAGCAGGGCGGCAAGCCTGTGGACAGGCCACTCTGGGCCCTCCCGAGTTCACCAGATGTCCGGGCACCACACACTTCTGAACTGCAATTGAGTCATCACCCCACTTGGCCTCACCCGACACAGGGCTGCGTCACAGCCCAGCTCTCCATCATGGGAGCTCGGGTGGGTGCACACCACACACAGTGGTATGCACTGGGCTCTGCACTTGCTCTATGGATTCTGCTGCTTTGGCACAAATAGGAGTTGCCTCCCAACTCTCGGACGCAAATCCTGAGAAATTCCAACCTCCACAAAGAAAATTAAAACTGGCTACCAGCCCCGTATATTGGAACAGGTGAGAACTCACCAGTGGATCTGGGGAGCCCTTCCCACCCTTTACATAGAACAAGGCACCAGCTCTTTGATGGACCCAGAAAAAGAGGATTAAGCTCCAGTCTTCAATGCTGCTTGGCCAACCAGAGATGGCGCTTCCACACCTGACAGTAACGCCTAATTTGCTGAGTCCTGGGTGATATTCCCACTGGCTCTGTCCTCCCTGCACCCCCGCCCCGGTCATCTGTACATGGTCTTTCTACTGCATGCACAGTGCCAGGGCCCCTGGCTGTCCAGGCGCAGAACCCACAGTCCAGGAACTCCTCCCCGGGACTTTTCTCAGTTCACACGGAGTTTATGGCCGAGAACGCGGGATGCAGGGATGCTGCAGGCGCTCAGTCCATCACATTTCATTCTCAACGTCGTCTTTCCACAAGCCAAGTTTGTCACTGCCACACAGACAAAAGGATTTCACACTTCAAGACTTCGTTTCACCTGTACGATCATACAGTTCTTAAGGTTTGTATAAAATCGCCATTTGGTTTGTTGGTAGTCCTCGTGTGTGAGAATCTCTGGTTTCACAGGGAGAGCATTCCGGGTCTGACCCAGGCAGGTCACGGGTCCTGTTCTGAACTCTCCGTAGCCTCCCCGGGAGAAGCAAGCTTGCGTCCTCGCAGGTTCACGCAGAGGCCGTGTGTTCTAGATTCCTGCAGCGGTGGCCTTGCAGGGTCTCGGGGCCGGTGATGTGGTCCTCGCTTTGCCTGCTACCTGGGAGATGCAGACGAGTGTGCCGGGTAGAGGCTGCTGCCCTGCTGCAGTGCTGGTCCCAGAGCTTCCTTGAGGACTGACACACCCGCCTGGGGGCACTGAGAGGTGAGGTTGCAGGCCCCTGTGCCCTGTGTGCTCCCGGGCAGGTTCCTCCTGCGTCTCCATGGCGGAGGAACAGGGTCCTTCAGTCCCAGGATCCAGCTGTACGGCCCAGGGAGCTGGCAGAGGAGCTGAGTGTCCTTTGTGCTACCAGAACGACCTCTTTGGGGACGCTGGGCCAGAGCCAGGGCCCTTTCTCTACTGCTGTTGTCCTTTCCTCAAAGATTTGCAGCGGGCATGCCTGTCCAAGCGGGTAGTGGGCGGGAAATGCAGCGGCTTACCTCCCGTGCTTCTTCGGGAAAGACGGGAAGGATGCCTGACTCCCATATCTCACCGTGGTCTCACTGGGCTGATGGGGGCCCGAAGTCCTCAGAGGTTAAAGCCCAGTTTTTGACACTTAGACCTAGCAAGCAGGATCCCTTGTGCCCCCAGGACAGGGTAGCAAGGCCCCTGCTTGGTGACCTCGCTTTCCTTGGACTGCCTGCTGGCTGCTACCACGTCTGGGAGTGGCTCCATTGGCTCAAGACCCCATGTGGGGGTTTCAGATACTCTGGGTGGTGTCTCTCCCCCACCCCCTGCCCAGCCCATCAGGAAGGAGGGCAGTGGCACCACAGGACTGGGGGCTGTTTCCAGGGGCCTTGTGCTCCGCCCACCTCATATCCAACCTCTCAGGACTCTGGGCGGCTGCACTTTGTGCAAGACGGAGGAGTCCTTGGAAGTCGTTGGGATTCTGAGCTCCCAGAGAGCTGGACGTGGCCTGGGGAGCAGTTGCTGAGTTGGAGGTGAATCCCAAGCCTTCTCCTTTCTCCTCTCACGTGAGCAGCACCAACAGGCTCAGGGTCAGGGGCGTGAACCCCCCCCCCCAAAGGGAGTGCTTCCAAGCCTCACTTCAATCACACTGATGTAACACCAAAGCTTGTTGCAGAAAAAATAACTCTGCCAATACACATCCAGACCCAAGATCCACACATATCCTGGGAAAGTTCCAGAAGACGGTGTGTGCGAGTCAGGCCTTCTGTCTGGGCGTGCGTGTGAGCTCCTTCTCTCCAAGCTGCTTTGCAGTTCTAGCCTCTTTCTTTTGCAGAAAAGTGAGCTCCTCACATTTCACATGCGATGTGAGGGTCTATTGCTGTTGCCAGAGCTCCTGGTTTGCAGCGATTCCATGTTATTACTGTGCACACAACTACAGCAAACCGCGAGTACAGGCTGCCAGGATGCTACGTGACCCAGAAACGGGCACTTACCTGCTAATCCCATCCCAGCCCCAGGCTTCAGAAATCCTGAACTCCAGATTCCTTTACCTGGAATGGACCATGGAGTTAACACGACCACCGAAGAGGAGCAGAAGTGGCAGGGAGGAAGAGGTTCTGTGCTTACCCCAGGCAGTGCCCTGTTGGAATTATTGCAGAGAAGAGATGACCTTTCACCCATTGAAGTAACAGGCCAAATCCAGTAAGTACTAGTTCCCAAATGTGATTTCCCAACTCTTTCCACACTTCTGTCCAGTTCTAAGAAATCGTGCTGGGGGATACGGAAGTTGGTCTGAGCCAACTTTTCAACTTGGCTGGCGTAACTTAGAATGTTTAAGAATCCCGATCTTTCTCAAGTGCAAGGTGTCTGATAACACTAGCCATGCGTGGCATCATTTTTCTCTTTTATCATTTTTTTTCTTCCTGTGAAATGGATTTGACCAAATAGGACTTTGACTGAAGGCTGAATTTGAGAAGGGTTTCAAGGAAGCTCTTGCTATCCAGAAAACAGGTGAGACCAGCTGGCCGGTAAGGTAGGCACTGTTGATATTCCAGCACAATCTCACTTTCTGGCCAGGCTTTCTCATCCCCAGCTGCAGTGCACATTGGCTGCTAGAGATTGAAGGGCCCCGGGGATGGCTGCCTGCTCCAACGGTTCTGCTCTAGGGTTGGGAAATCCGTCCACCAGGGAGCTATGTTCCTGGGGGCACTCAGAGATGTGAACCTAACAAGGTGATAGGGGACACACTGCTGGGAGCACCAGTACCCTTGAGAGGCTCATGTGGCTGTCGTCTGTAGGCTGGAATAATGGGAGAGATAGATGTCTTACAGGACTGGGTTCCTTAGTAGAGATGAAAATAACAGGAACTTAGAGTAACAGAGGCCAGGGGTAGCATTTAGCTGTCAGAGCTGGAAAAAGGAATTTCTGTAATGGGCAGCAAAGTTAGAAATACAGCCAGGCGGACCTGACCCATCGGTGTGTATGGAGATAACAGGACATGATGTTCCTACAGGCACAACAGATGGACAGCCAGAAAGGCTACTGCTTCATATAGATCATCAAAAAGAAATAAAAAATAGATGGGCAGAAGGCTGAGGTCGGTCCCCTTGGTTTCCTAACCTGAGCCAGTTCTCAGCGGGGCCGAGTCCACGTAAGGAAAGCAGGGCAGGTTCTCACAAGGGAGGACCCTACATGATTCCCTTGGTTCCTCACCCAAGGCACTCATGGTCGTTTGTGCAAATAATCGCATGCTGGGGAGAGGGGACTCACCGCTCTTTCAAGGCTGTTGAACACCACGTCGGACCTTCCACTAACACCTGGGGACCCCAGGCACCATCGTGGCCCCTGCTGGCACGGAGTGTACGGAGGCCAGGAAGTGCCCATCTCACAGAGGGCCCATGGATCCACAGAGCCAGCCAGCCACTGCTTCCTCTGTTTCTGAGCACGGAGCAGGTCAGGCCTCGCTCTAATTTGAATTGGTTCATTAACCTGTGAAGTAGCCACAGCTGTCTTGGGAAAAGCCAGGGAAAAGGCTCTGAAATGAAGTTTCTCCTGGTGAAAGTAGTCAGCCAAAGCCATGTCCTAGCTCTGGGGAATGACCGAGATTAGTGCCAGCTGCAAAGACTTGGAAGAGGCCATGGAATTCAGGAAACCCAGCTGTCTGGCCCCTGCCAAAGCTGGGTGGGTCGTGGCCACCACATGAGTGCTAGAAACTTAACCAAGAAGTAGAACTTATTACAGTTATTGCACCAGATGTGTAGCTTTATCAGAGCGGTAAGAATAGCCTCTGGTAGGTGGTGTGCACCTGTTACTATGGAAAATGTACTTTTAGAACACCCAGCAGTAGGATGAGAGGCAGTTCACAATCATAAGGACCGGAAAAGAGTACACGTTTATGGCTTTGCTCCAGGGCAAGGTGAATTCTCCCACTCCGTCACATATGGCCTGGCTGGACACTCGGAGTACGTTACATGGGTCCAATTTACGGATGACAACGTGTTCCTTGGCCCTTGTGAGCAAGGAGTGTTGAGGATTCTGTATGCCTCCTCAGTCACGGGCACTCCAGATGGTGGGGGACAAACCTACAAAGATTCACAGCTGTGCCGTTTTCAGGGGTCGGTGAGTTGGAGCGGGTCAGGACGTCCCCTCCACAGTCCCAAGCCATTGCCCCTTGCACTGCCTGCCACTAAGAAGCACAAGGCTTGGCAGGCCTCTCCTGGGGAGGAGAATAATCCTGGTCGACAATGTGATGCAAATGATTCTTGGCTTTGAAACGTGTGCGTTTGAGGGGAGGCAGGGGCGTGCGCCTTCTCAAATAAAATGTGCTAATCAATGCTTTTCTTGTAATAAAATACAGTGGATGTTGTTTGGTGTCAGAAAATATAGCTATCATCAATATCATAGCTTTCATTTTTCATCAGATCTCAGTTGCCCTTGGCTCTTTTTAGCTATTTTTTTTGGGTCGTGAGTGTAGCCGGCTGGTATGAGGGGCAGCACAGGCCAATCTGTAAGAGAACAACTGTGATGTTAGCCCAGCAGAAGGGAAACCCAGCGCTTGCGCTTGTGGGTTGTGGGTCCCTGGAGAAAAGACATATGATTCCCATGCTCTGGTTCCTCCTGTAAAACGGAGATAGAAGTAGATTATCATGAGGATCCATGAGTTAATAGTAGAAAGTATCTAGCCCAATCTAAATAACAAGTAAATAAATAATAAGCAGAACATGACACAAAAATCCACGTATACATCAAGGCTACAGACAGACCCATTTTCTACATCCAAAGGATGAAATGCAGAGCGGCTCACAGAGAGGAAGGCTGGGGTGCAGAGCTGGAAAACAGCCCAGGAACCGAGCAGTAATCAGAGCAGGTGCCGGAGCAGCTCCGCCCTCCTGCGGAGGAAGTTAATGAAGGCTTGCCCGGTGCCACAATCCATCCCAGGACAGTCCGGCTGGCCTGGATTGCTTAAGAGCCAGCGTCATGATCAACAGTCCCTCCACTCCGGCTGCCAAGGGGGCTGTGTCCACCCAAAGGAACAGGCTGTCATGATGAAAGGGGGATGGAGGGGTGGACCACTGCTCTCTGACAGAGGGCTGGACGACTCCAGGGCAGTCTCAGGGGCTGCAGGCCCCAGGGGAAGCTGCTGGGATCCTTGGATCCACTGCAGCAGGAGGGTTTATCCCCTCTGCCCCGTGCTGGAGGGGCAGAGGCTGAGTGGGTCATCATCACAGAAGGAAAGATGCCCCGCCCCCTACCACTGGGCAGCCAAGGGCCTGTCAATCACGTCAGCTAGTTCACCTGCGATCAGTGTATCCCTGGGCACTCAGAGGACCTGGCACTGGCACTGTCATTGTGCTGAGCTGTGAGGTCAAGGGCTCTTGGTCTACCTACCTCCATCCCCAATGTTGCATCTGCAAACCAGAGCGTGGAGCGTTCCAGAAAGTGGTGACTTTTCCACTGAAACTCTTGTCTTACATCTTTGCTCGCGTCTTGCCCAGAACTGCTGGACAGGCAGGTAGGACCATGCTCTGTCCCCTGCTCAGCCTCCTTCCCCAAGGGTTCATCTACAGCTGCCTGAGTCTGAGTGGGGAGGAGGCTGCTGGACGCCACCCTTGGTTCCCAGGGTGCTCCAGTTCTGTGCACCAGGTGGGGAGACATCCTTGTGAGAATTTACGGGACCCAAGAATCTGAGCCCAGGAACTGAACCTGGCTGGTCTATACTTCCTGTTAGGCCGAACTCTCAGCTATTCCCCGTTAGGCACCATTTTTTTCTCCAGTTAGGGAAGCCACGGCAGGACCCAGTTCCCTGGGACAGCGGCAGCTGCTTCAACACATCCCTAAAACAATCCCATACTTGAGACCATCATTCCATCTCCTTTCAACAAAGCAAAGAGAAAAAAAAATACACTCCTCGGGCTTCTCAGAAACAGCTGGCTCATCTCCCCTGCCCCCAGATGGTCCCTGTTAACTCCAACTGAGATTTAGAACAATCTATGCCTCATCCCCAGGTATATGAGTGGCTCCGTTATTTTGTTTACTAAGTCCACTCTGGTGCACACGAAAGGCCACTTAGCACCAGGTGGGTTCATCTCAGGGCCTCCGGGTCGATCAGTTCTGGCTGTGAGGTGGGCAGGGCCCAATGGCAGCTGAGGAGCGAGTGCCAAGCGCAACAGCTTCCTGTCTCCAGGAGGAAGTTCCTTCCAGCCCGCCCTCTGGCTGAGCACAGCTTGGAACTGGGCCTGAGGCCTCACAGAGTGGACGGAGGCAAGTGGCCTTCCACTGAAACTCTTGTCTTACATCTTTGCTCGCGTCTTGCCCAGAACTGCTGGACAGGCAGGTGGGACCACGCTCTGTCCCCTGCTCAGCCTCCTTCTCTGAGGGTTCGTCTACAGCTGCCTGAGTCTGAGAGGGGAGGAGGATGCTGGACGCCACCTCGGGTCCCAGGAGTGCATGTCTTAGCCATGTAATGATGTGCTCACGGCTTCTGGCGCTCTCTGGTGTCTGCGACCACTGTGGGTATCCGAGAACGGGACTGAGCCGGTGGCAGGCGCACCCTGCACACCAATGGAAGTATCTGCTTTTAGAAGTTTTTGCAAAGTATTGTGTCACTGCATGTGGCCTAGAGCGCTGTACGGGAACTGGTTATTTTCCTTTGTGATTATTCAGGAAATACGACATATAGCCTCTGGTTCCTGCATTATATGATTGTCTGAATGATAAGTGGTCAATCCAAGCCCCACCTGCCCAACCACCCCAGTGGGAAAGGAACCAATTTTTTTTTTTTTTTGAAGATTTACTTATTTATTTGAAAGAGTTACACAGAGAAGGAGAGGCAGAGAGAGAGGTCTTCCATCTGCTGGTTCTCTCCCCAATTGCCCGCAACAGCCAGAGGTGCGCTAATCCAAAGCCAGGAGGTTCTTGGTCTCCCAAAAGTGCAGGGCAGAGGCCCAAGTGTGGGTGCAGGGGCCCAAGGACTGGGCCATCTTCCACGGCTTTCCCAGGCCATAGCAGGGAGCTGGATCAGAAGTGGAGCAGCCGAGACTCAAACCGGTGCCCATATGGGATGCGGGCACTGCAGGCAGCAGCTTTACCTGCTACGCCACAGCACTGACCCAGGAACCAATTTTCAACACTTGTTCTTGCAGCCACAGCTCAAGGATTCCATTACCATCATCGTTCCCAGCCTGGAACCCAAACTCTTGGACACACGTGAGCCCTTCACTTACCATGGCCCCACGCCCTAAGGCACTGAAGGCCACCCGGAATTATTCACGGGAAAGGGGTCACAGCCGTGGACAGAAGCCCGGAAAGAGCAAAGGGTCTGCATTCTCTCCTGAGGGGATGGTGTCGCCTACCAGACGGAGTCCATCGGCCATTCCTAACTTCCTAGTAGCTGCAGATATGCGGTCTCGGGAAGTTGCTCTTTGTGCCCGAGGAAATGCACCAATATCCAGTGAGACGGTGCGGGCTTTTCAACTTCAGTGTTCGTTACTTTGAGAACCAGAACAACAATGACCAGAAAATCATTGCACCTGGAGCCCCTAGAGCCCACCTGTTCCACCTGTCAGTTTTACAGCCCACCTGCACCTGCTGAGCCTCATCACAAGGTGAGTTTGCAGCCCACCTGTGTCTGATGCACCTCATCACAAGGTGAGACACAGGATGTCCAGCAAAGCCTGGTGGAACCCTGGGGTCACCATGATGGATTCCCCAGGCCACTGTATAACCTGACCAGACCCAGGTAGTTCCCCTGTGCCAGGGCCCAGTTAGCTGGCAGCCTGCAGTATGGGTACAGCAGTGGTAACTGTGAGATATAAGGGTGCCTGGCAGGGGACTGCACAGTGCTGTCACATTAGCTTCAGAGAGCCTGGGGGTGCGTTAGACTTTATTTTGGAAATTTCCAAAAGGCTAAGGCTATGACAGTTGGTAAAAGACTCCCTTCCCCCATCCTCTGAGCGGGGTTTTCTCAGCACTGAGCCCGGGGCCCTGAAGAGTCCAAGATGTCTTGGCTCAGCTCCCACCCATCACGATTTCCAGCAAGACATGGGTAAGATGATTGAGACATGGGTACCCCATGGGTAAGGCAGGTTCCACCCTTCCCTGCACATCTGTAGGTAGTGGTCAGCAGGTGTGCGTCAGCTTGTGCTAGAAACACCCTAGGAATGCCAGGTCCTCTGGGCAGAGGCAGGTGCACTACTCCCCTTCCCATGGCTGACCCTCTTCATGGCAACCCATTTTCTGTCCTCATGAACCTTCACTTTCTATCCCCACCATGTCTTTATTCTGCTCAGCAACGGGGAAGGCCTTGCCACAGCCCCTCCGCTTGACAGAAGCACCACTAACAAACCAGAAGCAGCTGCCCACCAGGTTCCTTCCACGTGCTGGGTGGAGGCCGTCTGGATGGGCCTCCAGGTGCTTGCCTTCCCCAGCACCCATGCAATCCCAAGATCCTGGTCGCCATGATCAGTAACAGACACACGGAGGGATTTGCAGAAATGTTAGGAGGGGGAACTCCATAAAAGACTTTGTTGTCCCTTCAAGCCATTGTGGGCATCAGCTGGCCCCTTCCCAGCCACGCTGCTTCCTCTCTCCTTTTGAGGAGGGCACTCGGAGGCTAGCTGGGAGAGGCCAGGTGAAGCATAACTCAGAAGAAACATTCCTCCCTCTCTCTGAGGGCAGGCCACACCGCAGGTCGTTCTGCCCTGTGGGGCAAGTCCAGTGTGCAGCTGGCTGGTGCTAGGTGCCCCTCATGACGGCAGGTGCCAGTGGGAATTCACTCATGAACGTAAGCGGCACCAGGGCTTCCCAGTGTTACTGTCAGCTGTGTTGAGGTTTCGTTCTTTCTCAGCCAAGCAGTCGGAACTCGAAGTCAGTGAACAGTCAGGTGAAGCCTAAACTCCCGAGTTCAGGGGACAGTCACTCAAACCCCAACAACCAGCCCTGATGCCTGAGGTTGTCGGCATGCAACGCACAACGTCTCTCAAGTCCAGAATCTCTGATGAAAAGTCCATAGCGCACCACCCGTTTTTGCAGCCTGTTTACTAATTGCAAATTATTTAAATTACTCACCAGTGAGTTAAGTCCCTGAGCCAGGGAGGGTCCCTGTGGGAACCCTGTGGGGCCTTGGAGGGGAGGGAGCAGGGAGGTGGACGGAGCAGGGCCCGCCTGGGGCTCCAGGACAGAAGGACGCTCTCTGGGTTGGGAGGGGCCAGAGCCACTGTGCTTCGCTCAACTGGAACCCAGGATTCGCGGTCTAGACCACAAACCCATTTATGCTCTTGAACTTCCTCGTATTAAAATTATCTCAGAAATGTACCCCTAAATCGGCCTACCTTTATTTAGGGGAAAAATTGTGCTTCTGTTACAAATTTTGAGGTGCCTGATGAATTGTCATCTTGAAAAGGATTTTGGGTGCCTGTTGACATCCATAAACAGAACCTAGTTCTAAGAAGACGGTAATGCCAAGAGTGTCCACTAGAGGGGAGTGTGGACCTGGCTGCTGGGGATGGGCTCAACACCCCCACCCCACTTCCCCCAACGCCCACCCCTGGCTGCTCCAAGGCTCCCCCCCCCCCCGCCCCGCCCCTTGCTGAGTGCCCAGGATCCGACTGGCTGGTCCTGGGAAGAGGCATGAAGTGCTGTGTCTGACCCGCGGGGAGTCTGGGGCTGACCACCCGTAGCCAGGGCAGAGGGGCCGTCTGTGCTTGTTCAGGGAGGACGCGACAGGAAGAGCTGTGGGTGATGATGCAGCCTGGGGGTGGGGATGGGGAATGTGGCCCCGGCCAGCCCCTTCCCCCACTGCTTCATGGGTGCATGGGACTTCTGTGGGGGTGCTTCCCACCGATGGCCCCAGACCTTCAGAAGGGGGCCATGTCCCCTGGGGCTCTGCCTCTTTCCGACTCCCCACCAAGAATCACATTTCCACGCCCAGCCATCCGTCTGCCCCTTATAGGCCCCACAGCCTCCAGTGCCCAAAGCCCCATGCTCTTGTACACCAACCACTGAGCTTCTGCTAAGCAGAGGCCTGGGGGAGACAGGAAGATCTGGGCTCTTCTGAACGCTGCAGTATTGTCACCTGAGTCCTGGAAAAATGGGAGGAGCTGTGACTGCCCCCCACCTCTTTGCCCATTTGGGGCGCAGGCAGCTGAGACCCCACAGAGAGGGGTCTCATCCATCCCCATGTGCCTGAACACTTCCAGGGTGTCAGAGTCCCTTTCCCACCCCCACACAATATCCCTTTCTCCTATTTGAGTTCCAGACCAACTCAGACATAAGCAAAATGCACAGATGGGGATTGAAACGCTAGCTTTATTCCTCCTCACAGCTGGACTTGGGACACTGTTTAAGGCAGGTGGCAGTGAAGACATCACTGGGCTGGTGTTGTGTCGTATCAGGTAAAGCCGCAGTCTGTGATGCCGGCATCCTGTATGGGTGCCGGTTCGTGTCCCAGTTGCTCCACCTCTGATCCAGCTCCCTGCTGATGGCCTGGGAAAGCAGCCGAAGATGACTCAAGCGCTTGGGCCCCTGCGCCCACACATGGGAGACCCAGGAGAAGCTCCTGGCTTCTGCCTGGCCCATTCCTGGTCACTATGGCCATTTAGGGAGTAAACCAGCAGATGGAAGATCGATTATCTCTCTCCCTCTCTCTCCCTCTCCCCCTCCCTCTCCCTCTCTCCCTCCCTCTCCCCTCTGTCTCTCTGTCTGTGTATCTCCCTCTCTATATAGAATTCTTTCACATAAATAAATAGACATCCCTAAAAGTATTCCCCAGAATTGGTTTGATCCACATAGCTGCAGGCTGCTCCAACAACCACAGCCCACCCCACCCCCATACCAGTCCCTGTCGCCATGCACTTGAGCTTGGAGGATCCCTGGTCTCTGCAGACGATGACTCCAGGGAGACTCAACAAGGAGCAGACCTTGCCCATCAGGGCCCCCGGTCGGAGAAGTCTCCCCCAGAAGAACGGAGAGGGCGGGGAAACCAGGCGCGCGGCTCTGATTGACGTGTGTAGCTCTGTGGCTCTGCCACGTGCACAGGAGTGTGGCCAGGTTCTCTGTCCATAGGCCCCAGTGGCTACCGCTGCTGCAGCTGCCTCTGGACTCTCCGGCCCCAGACGCTGGATCCAGCTCCCATCCCCACAGGGGCTGAGTCGCGGAATCACTTCTTTTCCTGAAGTCTGATCTGAAGCTGCTGTTGCGGAGGCTTCCAAGGCCTGCCACCTCTTGTCAGGTGCCCTGCCTGTGGCCTCCCAGGCTGCACTAGCTAGAGATAGTGCCCATTGGACTGCTCCCTGCAGCCATGGAAAATGCCCCAGGTGTTGCGTCCTTTCTTTCACATCGCCCACTTCTTTACCTGGGCCTGTTCCTTTCCCTCCCCCAGGGGGGTCTGACCATTTCTGGGTCAGTGACTGCCTAGCCCGCTGAGAGTCCCAGAACCTTCGTCAGCCGTCCCTACTCCTGCAGAATTGGTGCACACCTAACTTGTCGCTCCCCGTCTTCGTGGAGGAATGACACAGGACCCTGCGCTGTTCTTTTGTCTGCTCAGCCCTCCCCGGGTTTGCTGCTGGTTCTTCCCGGGTTGGCTACCGTCCCTTCCACCTCCGTGGAAGGGCGGTTCCCCCTGCCACATTCCCCACTTCCGCGGGGGAGCGGCACACCGCCGGCCGGCTCTCTCGGGGGCTGCACAGATGTTCCTTCAGATAGATGTTCCCCTTAGATGTTCCTGATGCATGCCGTCTCTCTCCTCCTTTATAGTCCTCTTCCACCAATCCCAACTCGGCTGCCCACACGCCGAGTACGCTGCTCTCCTCCAATCAGGAGCAGCTCCTGCAGCTTGTCAAGTTGGTGAGAGGCAGCTGGGTAGAAGCTGTTGTCTCCTCTCCCAGCGCCATATTGTGGGAGAGCAGATGCATAGAATAAGTCTTTTTTTTTTTTTTTTTTTTTTTTTTTGACAGGCAGAGTGGACAGTGAGAGAGAGAGACAGAGAGAGAAAGGTCTTCCTTTGCCGTTGGTTCACCCTCCAATGGCCGCCGCTGCAGCCGGCGCACCGCGCTGATCCTGGCAGGAGCCAGGAGCCAGGTGCTTTTTCCTGGTCTCCCATGGGGTGCAGGGCCCAAGCACCTGGGCCATCCTCCACTGCACTCCCTGGCCATAGCAGAGAGCTGGCCTGGAAGAGGGGCAACCGGGACAGAATCCGGCGCCCCAACCGGGACTAGAACCCGGTGTGCCGGCGCCGCAAGGCGGAGGATTAGCCTATTGAGCCACGGCGCCGGCCTAGAATAAGTCTTAATTCCAGTAACTTAGTCTAGTCCGAGTTGCTCCCCACATAACTTTCTGGAACACATGAAAATCCACCCCTGTGGGTTTCCCTGCCCTGTCTGCAGCCCACTGGCCTCTAATTCCATGTGCTGAGCTTAGCAGACCCAGGGAAAGGCAAGAATGCTTACATCGGTGCCAGCGCACTGGTGGCAGAGGGAGGAGCCGGGGGCACCAGGGCAGGCTGGTATTGTCTGCACCAGGCTTTGCACCACCATGCTCCATGGAGGCCAGGAGCAGAGGATACCTGTACTCAGTAGACACTCCGCTTACCATAGAGGCAGAGAGAGAGAGAGAGAGAGAGAGAGAGGATGTGCATGAGACAGACCCATGTGTGGGCAGCACCTGTAGGCATAGAGGTCCTGCACATTGGGAAAGTGGGAAAGATGTCCTCACCAGTGTCCTCCACTATGTCCCAACCAGGCTGACCTTTTTTTTTTTTTAAAAGATTTATTTATTTATTTATTTGAAAGAAAGAAAGAGAGAAGTCTTCCATCCTCTCGTTCACTCCCCAAATGGCTGCAATGGCCAGAGTTGCGCAGATCCAAAGCCAGGAGCCAGGAGCTTCTTCCAGGTCTCCCAGGCTGGTGCAGGAGCCCAAGCACTTGGGCCATCCTCCACTGCTTTCCCAGGCACATTAGCAGAGAGCTGGATTAGAAGTGGAGCAGCTGAGATTTGAACCAGCGCCTATATGGGATGCTGGCACTGCAGGCGGCAGCTTTACCAGCTACACCACAGTGCCAGCCCCCAGGCTGATCTTGCTCCCCTGGGGAAAAGAAGAGCAAAAGTGGAGAGACAGGAGGATCCCCCTCACCCCGGATTTTCAAGGGTAACGGGGCAGGTGCCCTTTCTGACAGCAGGAAGTAGTCAGGTTCTGTGGTTGGAACCATTGCTCTAGTGCACTGGCCGCCTGCCCCGGCTCCCCTTGGGCTCTGGATTCCACTCGCCCCTCCCTGTCGCTGCCTTCCGTTCCGCCTGGACTTCTGCTCCGCAGCTGTGTGTTACGGCTCCATTCTCACCTGCTCCTGGCTCCCCTCCCTCACCTGGGATTGGATGCCCAGGGCATCCAGGAAGTCTTTGGAAGGATGAATCAGCCTTGGCCCAGGGGCAGGGCGGGGATGGGGGGGACTCTGCACTCTGGTCTCGGCTCCCCCCTCTCCAGGGGTCTCTTCATCACCCCCTGGCTGTTGAAAAGTACCCCACAGTCCCAGGTACCCAAACTGTTAGCCATGGCCGTCTTGGGGCTCTCTTCCAGGAACATGGGGGAGCCCCTCCCTAGCACACAGCACCCAGCACGTGCGCTGTCCTGGCATGCACATCAGGACCCGGCCCTTGTGGGTCTGGAGAAGGGGTTTCTGGCTTTCCCTGTACCCACCCCACCCCAGCCGTGTGAGCCCCTCCCCTCTCTGTGTCAACTGTGCCCCCTCTAAGAAGGCTGAAGCAACTGAGGACAATTTGGGTTCAGGGAGTGTTGTCAATTGCTCTGTTTGCACACACAGGAGTGGGCTCCCTGGAGCTGACCCTGCTGGTCCTGGGGTGCCCCTGGACTGTGCTCCAGGCCCTGACTGCCGCATTCCAGGGAAGCTGACAGCCCCTTGCAGAGAGCTGGAGGGGGGGGGGGCGTGTCCACAGCCTCCTGAAACTGAAGAACAATACTTTCACTTCTCTTTTCACCATCTGGGCGGAGCCTGCCCCTGCTTGGGTCCGTCCCCCCCAGACTTCCTGCTCAGGCAGGGCACTGGCTGGGAGCCTGGAGGGATCAGAGGCTGCGCTCCGGGCAGGGGCAGGGGCAGGGGGATGGCCGGCCGTGGCAGCGATCTTTCCACCAGGTGAGTTCTTACTGCCCTTGCTGGAACCGCCTCTCTGTCCAGGGGGCAGCCTCAGTGGCTGTGGTCTCGGGCCCGAGAACTGGGGAATGTGGAGTGATAATAAGCCAAGGGTGCTTCAGAGGAAATGGGCCTTTGGCAGGTTGCAGGACGTCCAGGGCCCCGGGACTTTCTAGTTCTGTAGCTCCTAGTAGCTCCTACTTCCTGCTGGCCGGCGGCCCGGCGGCACTGGCCCCCCACCCCCACCCCTCCCCACCCCCCCCACCCCCCCCAGCAGTCCCCGCAGCAGGGGTCCCACAGGTCGTGCCGCCCAGGAAGTTGAGCAAGTACAAGCCCCAGAGGAAGCGCTTGGCCTGTGTTCAAACCCTGGGGAACAGCCCAGGTCTGAGCTTGGAGGAGAAAAGCCAGGCCCGCGGGCACCACGGGCAGCTGCCGGCAGAGAGCTTCAATTTTCGCTTCTAATTTTCCGTTTCTGGATGAGTGACACCTCTGGCGAGAAATGTCCCAGAAATCCTATCCTTTTCCCAGTAGTGGCTTCAGAAATGACATTGCATAATATTTTTGATGTCTTACGTTTTCAATAGAAAGAAACGCATTCTACATTTTTGCTCATAAAATTCCCAACAATGCAGAAGCAGATAGAAAAAAAATCCCCTTCCTCAGCTCCCCCTTCAGATTCCACCCCCAGTCTTGGGCTTCGCCTTCCTTATCTTTTTTTTAACTTTTATTTAATGAATATAAATTTCCAAAGTACAGCTTATGGATTACAATGGCTTCTCCCCCCCATAACTTCCCTCCCACCCGCAACCCTCCCCTTTCCCTCTCCCTCCCCCCTTCCATTCACATTGATTCATTTTCAATTCTCTTTATATACAGAAGATCAGTTTAGTATACATTAAGTAAAGATTTCAACAGTTGGCACCCACATAGAAACACAAAGTGAAAAATACTGTTTGAGTACTAGTTATAGCATTAAATCACAATGTACTATGCATTTATGTAAATAATTGGTTTTTGTAAATATATGTGGGCACTTCAAAAAGTTCATGAACATTGAATTAAAAGATAAGGGTCTTTGTTGGGTAAAGAAAATATTTGAAGTCCATACATATAAGGTGTCTTCAAAAAGTTCATTGCAAACCCATATTATGAAAAAAAATCTATCATGGATTTCAAGAATTTTTTTGGCACCGAAAATAACTTCTTGTGATGCCATTTTGCCATTAACTTTTGCAGTCCAGTCGTATACTTTATGCTCTCCTTCTGTAACAAATGAGATAATGTTACACGGCATGTGTTCTGCGTTTTGCATTTCCAGTTATTTTAGTAGTGGAAACTGAGAGGTCTTTTTGTATTAGTACATGCAGCTCTACCTCATTGTTTTTCACAGCTGCATGCTAGTCCACAGAATTTATGTACCGTAATCTTTAAAAAAAAAAAAAAGGAGTTATTTATCTTACTTGAAAGGCAGAGCTACAGAGAAAGCGGGAGAGACAGAGAGAGAGAGGTCTTCCACCCACTGGTTCACTCCCCAAATGGATGCTACAGCCAGAGCTGAGCTGATCCGAAGCCGGGAGCTTCTTCCAGCTCTCCTATGCGGGTGCAGGGGCCCAAGGACTTGGGCCACCTTCTACTGCTTTCCCAGGCCATAGCAGAGAGCTGGATTGGAAGTGGAGCAGCCAGGACTCCAACCAGTGCACGTGTGGCATGCTGGCGCTGCAGGCTGTGGCTTTACCCATGGGGCAACACCAGCTCTATGTACCATAATCTTTAATCCAGCTCCCTAGGAATGCACATTTAGACTCCAAATTATTCGCTTTCATCAACAGCTGTAATACCAATGCTCGCTCGCGCTCTCTCTCTCTCTCTCTCTGTCTCTCTCGTGCGCGCTCTCTCTCTCTTCTGTGCTCTCTCTCTCTGTCTCTCTTGTGCACTCTCTCTCTGTCTCTCTCGTGTGCTCTCTGTCTCTCGTGCACTCTCTCTCTCTCTCTCTCTCTTTCTCATACAAGTATTTATCTTACATCAAAAACCAAACACATGGAATTACTGAGACAAAGAGTACTACGATTTGCTGGCTGGATCAGTGCATTCTACGCTGTCTTCCCCCGTTCAGCCAAACTTGGCAAAGGTGACGACGGATCGCAAGGGGCGTCTTGTTTCGGTTTCTGTTTCCTGATTACACAGGAAACTGATGAAAGTTTTCATGTGTTCAACAACCATTTAAATTCCCTCTTCCCTTGCTGGCTGATTCTTTGAGGTGTTTGTCCTTTCACTCAGCTATGGGAGGATTTACTAAATATTCTGAAAAGCAGAAATATACTTTCCTTGTCTTTTAACTTTGTCCATGGTGGCTTTTGTTTTATTAAACTTAAGATTTGGACTATCGACCTGTTATGGGGTTGGCTTTACCAGGCAGATGCAGCCTTGTTGTGACGAAGTAATGGAGAAAGTTACAGATGTGAGTGCTGTGGGTTCTTAGCCATAGTCGCTGTGTGCTTTGAAATGGCAGATTCACTTCTACCTTTATCCTGTTTTATAGCCAAACACTTTTTTTCCCAATTATTTTAGGCGAAATTATTCCTACGTTGGAGCAACTGTAGCCTTCACCGTTTCATCTGCTCCTTGATGCTTTCATCTCGTTAATATTTAAATCCGTGCTCACAATGGTTATCTCAAACTCCGTGACCATTTAATGCTTGGTAGCGTTCTTATTTCTATTTTTAAAAGGTGTGGGGTTTTTTTGAGAGGGGCTCTTGATTTCTTTTTAAATCTTTAAATTTAATTTTAATTAAATTTAATTTTTAATGAATTTTAATTTTTTATTTAACTGTTTAAAAGGTTGATTTATTTTATTCAAAAGGCAGAGTTACAGAGAGAGAGAGAGTATGTGTGTGACAGAGACTGAGAGGTCTTCCATCCACTGGCTCATTCCCTGGATGGCTGCAATGGCTGGAGCTGGGCCGACCCGAAGCCAGGAGCTTCTTCCAGGTCTCCTACACAGGTCAGGGGCCCAAGCACCTGGGCCATCTCTTGCTGCTTTCCCACGTACATTAGCAGGGAGCTGGACTGGAAGTGGAGCAGCCTGGGCACCAACCGACGCCCATGTGGGATGCCAGTGCCACAGGCGGAGGCTTACCCTGCTGTGCCACGGCACCAGCCCTTTGATTTGTCTCTATAGCTCTGCAGACTCCAAGACGCAGCACACTTTGTTCACTTGCCCCTGCGGCTTCCCACTCCTGCTGTGTCGGGTTGCTGTGAGATGCCAGGCACCACGGGCGTGTTCCGATCCTGCCTGAGTTTCCCCTGCTGTGCACGCCTGCCTGGGCTGCACAGCCACCTCCCTCACCCTTGCCCCAGCAGCTGGCTCCCAGGGGACATTTCCTGCCTTGGCTGAGAGGAACTTGTTTCCCACGTGCGTAGTTTGAGGGCTCTACTTGGGGTCTTGCCCGTTTTCCGGGGATGCCACCATCTCCCTGCTGGTTGGCGGTGCTGCCTCTCACTAGCGCGGGGGCCACAGAAACAAGGTGTGTGTCCATCTTTTTCATCTCTGCTGGTCTCACAGCAACTCTATGCTGGCACCGCACTGTCATTGTGATGACAGCTTTCCAAGGACTGTTTTTTTTTTTTTTAAGATTTATTATTTATTTGAAAAGCAGAGTTACAGAGAGGCAGAGGCAGAGCAAGAGAGAGAGGTCTTCCATCCACTGGTTCATTCCTCAAATGGCTGCAATGGCCAGAGCTGTGCAGATCTGAAGCCAGGAGCCTCCTCCAGGTCTCCCACAGGGTGCAGGGGCCCAAGGACTTGGGCCATCTTCTGCTGCTTTCCCAGGCCACAGCAGAGAGCTGGATCGGAAGTAGAGCAGCCGGGACTGGAACCAGCACCCCTGTGGGATGCCGGCGCTGCAGGTGGTGGATTTATCTGCTACGCCAAAGCGCTGGCACCCCCAACAGGGTGTTGATAGGCTGATTTGGAAAAGCCAGGTCTGAGACACTTTGGAAGAAGAGAAAATATGCTCTCCTGGTTCTCAACGTCCTTGGAGGGGCTGGGGCTGTGGCATAGTGGGTAAAGCCACCACCTGCCATGCCGGCATCCCATATGGGCGCTGGTTCCAGTCTTGGCTGCTCCACTTCCAATCCAGCTCTCTGCTATGGCCTGGGAAAGCAGTAGAAGGTGGCCCAAGTCCTTGGGCCCCTGCTCCAGCGTGGGAAACCTGGAAGAAGCTCCAGGCTCCTGGCTTCGGATCTGTGCAGCTGTGGCCATTGCAGCCATTTGAGGAGTGAACCAGCGGATGGAAGACCTCTCTCTTTCTCTCTCTCTCTGTCTCTGTCTCTCTGTAACTCTGCCTTTCAAAAAATTAAATAAATCTTTAAAAAAAAAAGGTTGTGGTTTTGTGTGGGATTGCATGGGCTCTATGGACCAATTAGAAGAGAACTCATATCTACAATATTCTTTCTTCCATGTCATGAATATGGTATGAGTAAATTATCAATTTAAAAATATTTTCTAATGAAATTTCTTTTTTTCTCTTTAAATATTTTGGACTTCTGCTAAGTTTTGGGGGCTTTTGGTCAATATTTGGTATCGTTATGCTCTTATAAACTATTTTTAAATCAATTTTCTGGCCGTTTGTCACCAAGATATAGAAATACATTGAACTTTCGCTACACTCCTTTTAGTTCTAATGACTTATATGCAGATTTAGAGTGCGTGTGCAAGGATACTGTTAAGCATTTGTAGAAGATGGATTAAAAATATGAACTTGTTTCGGTGCAACTTTTTATAGTACACGGGAAAGGCACATATGGAACGACTGCACGCGGATTCTGGTATCACGGGAAGTAGGAGCAGTGACTGTGCTGTCTGCCTCTGCTGCCAGTGCCGAGGAAAATCCTCGCCATCGCGTGACCAGCCTGGTGCCTGCCGTGGGTTTTCTCTGAACAGAAAAAGCTTTTCTCAGAGGACAGAAGCTTGACAGCTGGTGCCCAGTACTTTCAGTGTGCAATGCACAGCCTTCGTCGTCTTTTTTTTTTTTTTTAAGATTTATTTCTTTATTTATTTGAAAGTCAGAGTTACACAGAGAGAGGAGAGGCAGAGAGAGAGAGAGGTCTTCTATCCACTGGTTCACTCCCCAGTTGGCCGCAACAGCCGGAGCTGCGCTGATCTGAAGCCAGGAGCCAGGAGCTTCTTCCGGGTCTCCCATATGGGTGCAGGGGGCCCAAGGACTTGGGCCATCTTCTACTGCTTTCCCAGGCCACGGCAGAGAGCTGGATCGGAAGTGGGGCAGCCAGGACTCGAACTGGCAACCACATGGGATGCTGACACTGCAGGCAGCAGCCTTACCCACTATGCCACAGTGCCAGCCCCACAGCCTTCTCTTTTGTTGTTTCTCACAAAGATTTTTCTAAATAAGTTTTTTCTTTGGGAATAATTTTATATTTACAGAAAATATGCAAAACGAATACAGGGGGAGCTAACTACTCTGTCCCCAGACTCATTTTGCTGTGGTGCAGTTGTCAAGATGAGGAACCTGACCTTGGCCCCTCACTACGCATGAGACTAGACTTCCTCAGGCTGCTGAGTGCCCCACGAAAGCCCCGTTTCTGATTCCTGGCTCTCTCGACTCACCAGTAACTTGGTATCTTCCCTGCATCCCCTCTTCTGCTCAGCACTTCCATCGAGTTTGGTTCAGGAAATTGCGTTTTTATTGTCCAACATGTCCATTTGATTATTTGCTGGTAGACTCCAGTTCTTCGGTGGAATTTTCCAACCTTTACTTTCCCCATCTTTCCATCCATTTTCCTGAGTGTTGCAGCCACTGTTTCTATATGCTAACTGCAGTCTCTGGGTCATTTGTGTATGGAACTTCCTTGTCTCTGTTTTCTCTTGGTTTGGTGCTGTGAAGTATAGCTTTGGCATGCCTGTTCATTTTCTACAAAGTTGACTCCTGCTCTCTCTCCCTCTCTCTCTCTCAGACCTCCTTCCTGGGTCTTCTTACACAAGGTTCTAAACTTGACAGTTTCCTTTTTTGGTTTTATTTTTACTTTACTTATTTGAAAGCAGAGACACAGGAACAAAGAGATAGAGACAGACAGAAACACACGTGCACTGGTTTACTCCCCAAAAGCCCACAACAGCAGGGGCTAGGCCAGGCCAAAGCCCAAAGCCTGGCACTCTATCCGGGTCTCCCGCATGGGTGGCAAGGACCCAAGTACTTCAGCTGTCACCTTCGGCATCCTGTATTCTGCATTGGCAGGAAGCTGGACTCAGTAGCAGAGCTGCGACTCAAACCCTGATACTCTGATAGGCCCCAGTAGCATCTCAACTCCCACACCAAAATGCACAAAGCGTCTCAGGAAGAAAGAATGGGAATGGTGATGTCAGTGCTGAGGGGTGGAGTAGGACAGGCACCAAGAACTGGGCTTTGCGTCTGGCACAGTGGAGATGCCTGAAGATGTAAACTCAGAGGGTTCAGTGGATAACTGACAGGTGAGAACTTGAGTGGATTCAAGGGAGTAAAGGATAGGGATGTGGGAAACACAGGACACAGTTGCCAAAGGTAATGGGGTACAGGGAGAATTTAAATGGGTAAGATTAAAGTGGGCTTGTGTATCTATTAGAATATTCCGACAGAGAAGGAAAAGGGATTGGCGTGAAAGGGAATGATTTTGGGCTGATTGCACCTGAGTAGGGCAGAGGGTGGGGGCGGCAGTGCTCAGGTGGGTAGGTGGCCTTTGGCTGGAAGTGGGTCGTGGCGTGCGTTGTAACAGGAAGGAAGCATGGTTGGCAGGGATGAGGTAGGCTCGTGTATTTCCCTGTGGGCAGATGCTGTTAACACTCTTCTGGTTGTTTCTCTGTTCTTAGCTGAGCGGGAGAGGAATGGAGTGAGGGAAACAGCGTTTGGGGTTTGAGGATGGAGAAGCTTCAAAAGTCATTTGGTGAAGGAATCAATAAAATGAAGAGCAGGATGCTGGTCACTAGAGAGCATTGGTGGTCCGTTTCTGTCTAACGACCACAACGCTGAAGAGAGGGTAGTTAGCGTGGCTGTGATCTTCTCCAGTGAGCTTGAGTGCAATGAGGAGAGAGAGAGGCCACGATGGCTTTGTCCAGGGACGTCAATTCAGTAGATGAATTCTGTGGAAGGAGGCGGGAACGAGGAATCTGAGGGTGGGTACAAGGGGCAGATTTTTACAGCAGTTCTAGAATTTGCACAACGAGGAGTTTTGAATTACTGACCCCATGCTCAAGTGCAGCGTCAGGTGACCCTAACGTGCAGTCAAGGCTAAGAACACTGATGCCAATAGTGGACAGCAGCGTTAGCGGGGTTTGAAAAGAATGAGAACATGGAAGTAGTTCTGGACAATAAAAAGTGGAGGGACCAGCGCTGCGGCGTAGCAGGTAAAGCCACTGCCTGCAGTGCCAGCATCCCATTGGGGTGCTGGTTCCAGTCCTGGCTGCTCCACTTCCGATCCGGCTCTCTGCTGTGGCCTGGGAAAGCAGTGGAGGATGGCCCAAGTCCTTGGCCCCTGTACCTGTGTGGAGACCTGGAGGAGGCTCCTGGCTTCAGATCAGCTCTGGCCATTGTGGCCATCTAGGGAGTGAACCAATGGATGAAAGATCTTTCTCTCTCTCTGCCTCTGCCTCTCTGTAACTCTGCCTTTCAAATAAATAAATAAATCTAAAAAAAAAAAAAGACAGTAGAATTGGAGGTCCCAAAAGAGTTAAAAATTTGTCAGTGCTTCAGGTACTAGAGGACATGGCCTGGATGTATAAGGTGGTGGTCCTATTTGAAATTGAGACTTGGAATATATGCAAATTGGGAAGATGCTGAAATCTACGATATGGCCATGAAAAAGAGTTGCAGAAATGGAGCCAAAGACAGGATATTAGAGATCAATAAGTCAATACAATAAAAGATCTGGGAATTTAGTGGATTTCTCAGTGGATATTGAAATCATAAAATTTTTCAGCACTTCTGGTAAGCCAAAGGTTAAAATCCTCATTAAATAAGAAGTGGCCAGTACAAAGAGAGATAAAAAGGAAAGAAGAAAGGAAAGAGAAAGAATTTTGTAGTCTGTTTCGTTGGTTGGTTGTTTTACATTTAATTCTTAATTCCATGAGAAATTTATTTTTGCATGTGAAATGAGATGCAAAAGTACTTTTTTCAAAAAAAAAACAAGCATTTATGCAATAGTGTTAACATGCTAGTTTATTCTTTATCTCTTTGAAATAACATTAATTTTGTATAATAAATAATCTTACAAGGACTCTTTGAAAAGGGGGCTGGAAATGTGGCACAGCTGGGTTGAGCCGTTGCCAACCCATATGGGCACCGGTTAGAGTACCAGTTGTTCCACTTCTATTCCAGCTCTCTGGGAAAAGCAGTGGAATATGACCCAAGTGTTTGGGTCCCTGCCACCCATGTGGGGGACCCAGGTGAGCCCTGGCTTCAGCCTGGCTCAGCCCTGGCCATCTGGGGAGTGAACCAGCAGATGGAAGATCTCTCTCCCCCTGTAATTCTGACTTTCAAATAAATAAATAAATCTTTTTTAAAAAAAGTTCATGGAAAATACATATTATGGAAAAAGTGTGTGTTTCAAAAAATTTTTATACTGTAATAAACTTAGCCTTTAATTCCATTTTCCACAACCTTTATGAAGTACTCCCATATGTATGCATCTGTGTAGATGATTCCTGTCCTGATCCACTGTTCTATTTTTATTCATGTTTCAATACTGAAATTTTTGTTACCATGATTTTATGGGGCAAAGCCCTTTTTGATTCCAGTTTTTGAAGCATTCTTGGCTCTTCTGGTCTGTTTTCTCATTTAAATACAATTAGAACCAAATAGTAATGTTCTGCAGCCTGTTTATTTGGGATTCAATTGAGAAACGCTGAATGAATAGGTCAGTTTAGGATGGGATTCACAGTTAAAAAAAAGGTCTCCAAATGACCTCAACTAAAATCTAGAATATCTCTCCATTTACTCAAGCATTCTTTAAAGTTCTGTAGTAAAGCTGTTAAGGAATCCCATGGTGTTCTCACACTTGACGTTGCTTGTAGCTAAACTGTACAATGTATTATGATTCTGTTTTCTTTCCTATGTGAACTTCCCTGCCCCATAAATAACTATTGCCTTGTTATGAATTAACTTGGATTTTAGGTATTCCCCTTACCAATTCCTCCCGAACTCTCTACAGAACTGTAAGGTTCTCCCCGGTACAATGGAACACAATTGCACTTTATTTTCTCGGGGCAGCCTTCCTGGGCCCGCGCATCCTCCTGATCTGACCACTTCTGAGTCCATTAGGCCTCCATGGACGGCCTCCAAAGCAGAGCCTCTCGCCCGTGTGGGAGCCTGCTGTGTGCAGTGCATGCGTTCCTCTTTCTTGCTCTCAACCATCCCTGGCCGGCTGATGAGATTCCACGCGCTCTATTTTGACTTTTCTGCCTCTCAGCTCATTTTCCGAAGCTTCCAATTCCCAGTCCCTTCCAGGATTCAGAAATGTGGATTGGCCTGCTTCTTGCCAGCATCCCCTCAGCACAGCACTAGGCCTTGTGTGCCCTCACTGTGTGACATCAGGGGCCTCGTTGACGTGATGTTCACTCAGCTCCTGTTTCCTGTCCTTGCTGTTTTGCTGCTATTTGACTCTCGTCCAGGAGAGTTGGTGGGACTTCAGCAGGAACACGGATAAACGCAGGTCTCTTCAATCTACCCAAAAGTGTAGACGGACGCTTCTTTTTTTTTTTTTTTTTAATTTTTTGACAGGCAGAGTGGACAGTGAGAGAGAGAGACAGAGAGAAAGGTCTTCCTTTTGCCGTTGGTTCACCCTCCAATGGCTGCCGCAGCCAGCGCGCTGCAGCCAGCCACGCCGATCCGATGGCAGGAGCCAGGTACTTCTCCTGGTCTCCCATGGGGTGCAGGGCCCAAGCACCTGGGCCATCCTCCACTGCACTCCCTGGCCACAGCAGAGAGCTGGCCTGGAAGAGGGGCAACCGGGACAGAATCCGGCACTCCGACCGGGACTAGAACCCGGTGTGCCGGCGCCGCAAGGCGGAGGATTAGCCTAGTGAGCCGCGGCGCCGGCCTGACAGACGCTTCTAATGCGATGTGTCCTAAAATTCCTGAGATAATTTCTACTTGCACTTGTCCCACTACTGGCACCCACTGTTGGTTGGTATTTACTAATAGTTTCTTGTGAGGTGTTTATGTGTTTATAAGAAACTGAGCTATGATTTGCGTTTCTTGGTTTGTATTTGTCTGGCTTTGACGCAAGAACTGTAGTAACCTCAAGAAATGATTTGGGGTTGTGCGAGTCCACTTGTCATTACTTTACCCAAAATGCTCTAGGGGAGCTTCTCGCGAAAGAGTTTGGCCACAGCTTACAGTTTGGATGCTACCGTTTCGAGCAGGGGCCCCTAGTCTGGTGTCTGGGGGGAAGTGGTCACATGTGATTGCTTGGTGAGCCAGGAAGCTGGGGGACCAGGGAGAGCAGCGAGGCGGAACTGAACTCTCTCAAGAGCACCCTCTGGGGGCCCACCCCAGCGACCCAAAGACCTCCCACTGGCCCCACCTGCTGGCTGCAGGTTATTTCATGCTATTTCAAAACAATAAAGAATAAACTAGCATGTTAACACTATTGCATAAATGCTTGTTTTATTTTTTTGAAAAAAGTACTTTTGCATCTCATTTCACATGCAAAAATAAATTTCTCATGGAATTAAGAATTAAATGAAAAACAACCAACCAACTAAACAGTCTCCACTCTTAAATCAATGATCATTAATGATAGGACATCTGAGTTTAAACATCTGCATGAGTTTTGTAGTTACTCAGCCCATAGCGAGTGATTTGAATTTTTAAAAGCTATATTAGAATGGCTTATTTGGTACATTTTCTGTTCCTTGAAGGATTCCTGGAAACCGCCCATGAAATTCTTTGAAACCGATGGTGGGAGGCGGGGTGGGGTGGGGGGCTGGAATTCTACATTTCTTCTATTACTTTTAGTGTTATTTAGTTTTTATGCTGACTCAAGCCAGTTTCTTTGGGGGGGGGCCTTCATAAATTTATTATATTTGATTGTTTTTGCTTGAGCGTAGAACTAAGGTTTTTGTTTTCTTCCTGCGGGCGTCGGCGGCCTCTTCTTGGCCCTAAACAGAAGTGTCTTGGGAGCAGCCAGAGCTCTGTGCTCCGAGTGGCGGGGTCGGTCCTGCAGGAGTGGACGCCTGGAGGCCGGGCGCACTTCTTCCCGGCTGGCAGGAGCATTGATGGTACAGGGAGCCCGCGGCCGGCGCTGCGGCTCACTAGGCTAATCCTCCGCCTAGCGGCGCCGGCACACCGGGTTCTAGTCCCGGTCGGGGCGCCGGATTCTGTCCCGGTTGCCCCTCTTCCAGGCCAGCTCTCTGCTGTGGCCAGGGAGTGCAGTGGAGGATGGCCCAAGTGCTTGGGCCCTGCACCCCATGGGAGACCAGGAGAAGCACCTGGCTCCTGGCTCCTGCCATCGGATCAGCGCGGTGCGCCAGCCACGGCAGCCATTGGAGGGTGAACCAACGGCAAAAGGAAGACCTTTCTCTCTGTCTCTCTCTCTCACTGTCCACTCTGCCTGTCAAAAAAAAAAAAAACAACAACAAGGGAGCCCGCGGCCAGGGCAGTCCGTCCGTCCACCCTTGGAAGACAGGAACGGGCCCTGTGGGGGCGGGGAGTCCTGCGGCCTCGCCCCCCGCCCCTGGCCCAGGCCCGGTGTGGGACTGGGCAGGGCCGAGCCTGGGGCCTCGAAAGGCCAGGAGCAGGGCCCTGGCTCCCCGGCACAGCCCCCGGCTCAGCCCCGGGGGCTCCCTGGTGGTAGTGGCGGGGGGAGTCCAGGTCGCCCCCACCCCGCGCGCCCAGTCCCGTGAGAGGCGTTTTCAGGGAAGTGTTCCTCCAGCAGTCCCGCGACCTGCTGCGCCACTGCTGACAGTCCCATGTGGCACATGCAAAGTCCCACGTGTCCCCGGGGTGACAGGTCCCCGCCTGCCTCGGGGCGTCCACCTCGTGGCCGACCAGTCAAGTGCTCTGTGCCCCCACCCCCCGCCATCGCCCCAGGCCCCCGCCCGCCCCTTGGACTCCAATGTCTCAGCCCTCAGCCCTCGCCGGCCAGGCTTGGAGAGGGCACCAGGCCCTGGCGCATGTGGGCATGGACCGCGGCTGCGTGGACAGGCCGGAGCCTGCATTCGGACAGGCGCCTGGGGCCAGCTGCAGGGGTGTGGCCGAGGGCGGGGTCGAGCGAGACCCGACTCCTGGGCTTTTAGCGGGGGGACCAGCAGCTGCGGAACGCGCGGGGGGCGGGGGAGGGGGCGCAACACGTGCCAGCTGTTGTCCGGTCACTTGTGACCCGACTTCGTGTACCGTGAAATACATTGTTTTTCAAACAAGCCAATAAACGGCTGGCGTGGCCTGGCGGGGGCTCTGTGCGCCGCTGAGGTTTGCCGGTGGGGGCACAGCAGCGGGCCCCCGATCGTGTCCCCGGCCGGCCCTGCGGTCAGGACTCCCGATCGGGGCACTGAGGGAAGCTAGCCGGCCAGGTCTGCATCAGGCCAGGGAGGAGCAGTGGCCACCCAGGCGTGACGCCCGGCTCCGACTTCCTGGTATGGCCAGTTCCCCCACCCCGCAGGACCTCCTGCTGGCCGGGTCCCCATCTGTGTCCAGGGACAGCAGTGCCCCCGGGCGGCCGCTGCTGCCTGACTTCCTCTCCCCACCCCCACAAATTTTTTCAATTGTAGTAAAATATAAATAGCATACAACTTACCATTTTAGCCATTTTTTTCCTTTTTATTTATTTATTTATTTTTTTGACAGGCAGAGTGGACAGTGAGAGAGAGAGACAGAGAGAAAGGTCTTCCTTTGTCGTTGGTTCACCCTCCAATGGCCGCTGCGGCCAGCGCACCGCGCTGATCCGATGGCAGGAGCCAGGTACTTATCCTGGTCTCCCATGGGGTGCAGGGCCCAAGGACTTGGGCCATCCTCCACTGCACTCCCTGGCCACAGCAGAGAGCTGGCCTGGAAGAGGGGCAACCGGGACAGAACCCGGTGTGCCGGCGCCGCAAGGCCGAGGATTAGCCTAGTGAGCCGCGGCGCCGGCTTAGCCATTTCTTAAATTTTCATTTTCTTATTTGGAAGGTAGAGACAGAGGACCTCGCACCCACTGGTTCACTCCCCCGGATGTCCTCAGAGGACAGGTCCCGGCCAGGACAAAGACAAGAGCCAGGGGTTCAACCCAGGTCTCCCACGTGGGTGCAGGGGCCCAGGCGCTTGGGCCATCCTCCACTGCTTTCCCAGACGCATCAGCAGGAGCTGGATGGGAAGTGGAGCAGCTGGGACTCGAACTGTCAAGCCAGTTTCGATCACTTATATTTCTGAAAAAGTAACTTTTTTTTTCTAGATTGTCGTATTTACTGGTAGAAGGTTGTATAAAAATTTCTTTTATGAAGTTTTAATCTTTTCCTGTTTTGAAGGCTTTTTTCTAATTCCTACTATTGTTTTTCTTTTGTTCTTTTGGTCAAGCTTTCTATTTTGTTGGTCTTTTCAATGAACTATCTTTTGGTTTTATTGATCCACTACCATTTTTGATTTGTGATTTAATTAAATCTTGTTTTTCGTTTATTAGATTCCTCTCTCTATATTTTTGTTCCTAATTCATTACTTTGGCCTTGTTGGGAGGATTGCTTTTTTTCCTTTTTCTAATGCCTTGGTTTAAAGCTTTGATTTGCTTGTCAGTGTTTCTTGTTTCCTAAAGCATTTTAGGCTACAAATGTTCACCTCTGGGAGTTTTATGCCCAGTACTTTATTTCTTTAAAGATCTATTTATTTATTTGAAAGACAGAGTGAGAGAGACAGAGTGAGCTTACAACCTCTGGATCACTCCCAAAATGGCTGCAATGGCCAGGGCTGGGCCACGTTGAAACCAAGAGCAAGGAACTTCTTCTGGGTCTCCCATGTGGATCCCGGGGCCTAAGCACCTGGGCCATCATCTGATCCCTTCTCAAGCCATTAGCAGGGAGCTGGATCAGAAGTGGAGCCACTGGGACATGCACTGGTGCCCATATGGGATGCTAGTGTCCATGCCACGGGGTCAGCTCCAAATGCAGTTATTTGCATTGCAGTTTATGTCCTAACCATTTGAAATTAACTGTTTTGATTTGGCCTTTAACCTGGGAAGTGTCTGGAAAGAACTTTTAAAATTTCTCAGCAGTTGGATTACGGGAAGTTTTCCTTGTCTTTGGTCTACTCTGATCCTATCTCATTGTGCATGGAAGATGTGGGCACTAAGATTTCCATTGTGGGGAGCGGACCTTTCACAGAGTTGGTGATGCCTGCATCCCATATCAGAGTGTAAGGGTTTTGAGTCCCAGCTCCACTCCTAATGTCAGCTTCCTTCCAATGCACACCCTGGGAGAGAGTGGTGGGGGCTCAAGTAGTTGGGTCCCTGTCACCCACATGGGAGACCCAGATGGAGCTCCTGGCTCCAGGCTTTGGCCTGTTCCAGCCTTGGCTATTGTGGCCATCTGGGGAGTGAACCAGCAGATGGAAGATCTCTCTCTCTGTCTCTCTCAGTCTGTAACCCTGCGTTTCAAATGAATGAATAAATCTTCTTTTTTTTTTTTTTAAAAAAAGACCTGAATTTTTAAAATGGGCACTCTGGACTTAGGTATGACGAGCTGAGGTTCCAAGGTTCCAGTTTGTTGCAACACACTTAGAAATATTTTTGAGTGCTCAATCAATATTGGGCACTCACTCTTTTATGTGTGTGTTGCATGATGTAACACTTTTTCCCCTCTTGGCCAGCACTGCAGGGTGTGGCTTAACTCGCTGAGCCACAGTGCCAAGCTCCTCAAGTCTTGTATTTGTTTTAATTTTGGCTTACCGGATTTGCCAGTTTCTAATAGAGGCATGTTAATGTTTTATATGACAATTATGAATTCCTTCACTTCCTGTCTGATTTTCCCTTCAGCATTCCAAAGTAATCCTGACTTCTAACAGAGTGAGACCCTCTGCGCTGTCTGTAGTACTTTCCAGCCTAAGTTCTGTTTGTTCCTGGTGTTACCTTTGCTACAGAGTTTTTTTGCTTTGCATCTGCCTCATATATTTCTTCTAATCCTCTTATTTTCAATCTTGTTGAACTGGTTTTATTTATTTATTTTTTTACTCATTTACTGTTTCAGTTTCTCTTTATGAGAGAGAGATTCTGATCTGCTGCTTCACGATGGCTGCATGGCAGAGGCTGCAGGACTCAGGCTGGGGACTGAGGGCTCCTCCGTGGGTGACAGGAAGCCAGCTATGGAGCCGTCACTTGCTGCCTCCCAGGAGGTGGGCATCAGAGCACGCACTGCGGGGCGGGGCTCAAGCGACTTAATCCGCATCTTAACCATCGGGCCAGTCGCCTGCTCCAAGTCCTTTTATTTTTTGAGTCCCTTATAAATAGAACAAAGCTGAATTGTGCTTTCCACACAATTGAGTACGTCCTTATTTTATAAATCAATGTATTCCACTAACACTTATCTGATTACTATACTATATTTGCTCTGGAGATGTTATTTTTTACTTAAGTTTTCCTGTATTTTCTATTTTTCTCCCACCTCTGTTCATTTCTGTCTTTGGAATGGTTGCATTTCATTTCATTTGTATTTTTCACAATGCATTTTTAATTAAAATTTAATTTTTAGTAAACTGTCAAAAGATTATTATTTTCTCTGAAATTATTTGGTAACTTTTCCTAAATTAAAAACTAGAACTTGGTTTCACTTCTCTTATCCCTTATCCTATCCCCTCTGTAAAGTTTTGGAGTCCTTATAGTCTATAAATATCTTTACTTCACTCTCCTACTTGAGTATTTGAATACGTTTGAGGTTCAAAACCAGATTCGGACGTTGCTCTGCATTGTCTTCCCCCGACTTCAGGCAGGCTCTCCTGCCTTTGGAGGCAGAGTGTTCTTATTTTCTGAAATCTTCAGGATTTGCCTTTTACCCTTGGTGTTCTGGATTTTCACTGTGGTGTATCTAGCGATGATTTTTAAAAAATTCATTCTTTGTGCTTTACAGGCTTTCAAAAATGCATATGACATTAAAATTGGGGTGCAGGATATAATTTTACGGTTAGAAATGTATCTGAAATTTAATAATAATTTTGTCATGCATACAAAAAATCATTTAATATGTAGGATGAATGCAGTACTTAAGGGACACAGGATATGGGAGAAATGGCTTGAATAACAGACTGGACAAATGTTGAAATATGATTGTGGTTACATTTTTCCTTTTTCCTCTTTTTTTCAGCTGCTTTGAGGTATATTTGGCAAAACTGTATAAATCTACAATGTACAACATATGATATGTGTATATGCCATATGTATATGAATACATTCTCACGTGTTGTGAGTTGATTAGCACAATCAAGTTCATCAACATTCAGCACCTCATACAGTTGCTTTTTTTTTTTAAACTTTTATTTAGTAAATATAAATTTCCAAAGTACAGTGTATGGATTACAATGGCTTTTTCCCCCCAAAACTTCCCTCCCACCCACACCCCTCCCATCTCCCACTCCGTCTCTCATTCCATTCATATCAAGATTCATTTTCAATTATCTTTATATATAGAAGGTTAATTTAGTATGTATTAAGTAAAGACTTCATCAGTTTGCACCCACACAGAACATAAAGTGTAAAATACTGTTTCAGTACTAGTTATAGCATTAATTCACACTGGCCAACACATTAAGGACAGAGATCCTACATGAGGAGTAAGTATACAGTGACTCCTGTTGTTGACTTAACAATTTGACACTCTTGTTTATGGTGTAAGTAATCTCCCTAGGCTCTAGTCATGAGTTGCCAAGGCTATGGAAGCCTTTTGAGTTCGCTGACTTTGATCTTATTCCAACAGGGTCATAGTCAAAGTGGAAGTTCTCTCCTCCCTTCAGAGAAAGGTACCTCTTTCTTTGATGGCCCCGTTCTTTCTACTAGGATCTCACTCGCAGAGATCTTTCATTTAGGTCCTCTTTTTTCTTTTTTGCCAGAGTGTCTTGGCTTTCCATGCCTAAAATACTCTCATGGGCTCTTCAGCCATATTTGAATGACTTAAGGGCTGATTCTGAGGCCAGAGTGCTGTTTAGGGCATCTGCCATTCTATGAGTCTGCTGTGTATCCCACTTCCCATGTTGGATCGTTCTCTCCCTTTTTTATTCTATCAGTTAATATTAGCAGACACTAGTCTTGTTTATGTGATTCCTTTGACTCTTAGACCTATCAGTGTGATCAATTGTGAACTGAAATTAATCACTTGGACTAGTGAGATGGCATTGGTACATGCCACCTTGATGGGATTAAATTGGAATCCTCTGGCACATTTCTAACTCCACCATTTGGGGCAAGTCAGCTTGAGCATGTCCCAAATTGTACATCTCCTCCCTCTCTTATATTTAACAGGGATCACTTTTCAGTTAAATTTAAACACCTAAGAATAATTGTGTGTTAATTACAGAGTTCAATCAATAGTATTAACTAGAACAAAAAAAAATACTAAAAGGGATAAAGTATTAAATTGTACATCAACAGTCAGGACAAGGGCTGATCAAGTCACTGTTTCTCATAGTATCCCTTTCACTTCACCAGGTTTCATCTTAGGTGCTTGGTTAGTTGTCACTGATCAGGAAGACAGTTGCTGTTTTCAGTGTCTGGTGAGATTCTTCTTGTAGCAGGTTTCAGGTATATAATAAAGTACCGTTACCTACAGCCACCATGTGATGTGGGAATGATCTCCAAAACACATTCTTCTCATAACTGGAAGTTTGCTGCCTTTGACCAACTTCTCCCCACTTCCTCCCTCCCACAGCTCCAGTAGCCACCATTCCACTCCTCTACCAACAAGAAGTGAGAGCAGGGAGGCCGGCGCAGTGGCTCACTAGGCTAATCCTCCGCCTGCGGCGCCGGCATCCCATATGGGCACCAGGTTCTAGTCCTGGTTGCTCCTCTTCCAGTCCAGCTCTCTGCTGTGGCCCGGGAAGGCAGTGGAGGATGGCCCAAGTGCTTGGGCCCTGCACCCGCATGGTGGACCAGGAGGAAGCACCTGGCTCCTGGCTTCGGATTGGCATAGCTCCAGCCATAGCAGCCATTTGGGGGGTGAACCAACGGAAGGAAGACCTTTCTCTCTGTCTCTCTCTCCCTCACTGTCTAACTCTATCTGTCAAAGAAAGAAAGTCCTAGTTATTTCACCCAGCATAATACCCTCAAGCTTTACCTCCCTTGTTCCAAATGGCAGCATTTCCTCCTTCATGGCTGAGTAACAGTCCTGTGTGTGTGTGTGTGTGTGTGTGCATTGTCTTTGCCCAGGTTGTTTCTATGTTGTCACCATTGTGAACACGGCTGCAGTGAACATGGGAATGCAGAGGACTTTTCAAGCTGCTGATTTTGCCTCCTTCAGATGCGTAGCCAGTGTGGGGTCGCCAAATCGCACGGTAGTTTTATTGGCAGTGTTTTGAGGAACTTCCATGCTATTTTCCATGATGACTGTACCCAGTTACATTCCCACCAATAGTGTGGAAGTGCTGCCTTTTGTCCACAACCTTGCTAGTTCTGCTTATCATTGTTAGTATTATTGTTATTATGACAGCCATACTCACAGGTGTAAGCTGTTGTGATTTTGGTGTGCACTTCCCTCATAAGTGATGTTGAGCACCTTTTCATGCAACTGTTGGCCATTTGTATGTTTTTTTAAAAATGTCTATTCAGTTTCTTTGCCAATTTTACTTTTTTTTTTTTTGACAGGCATTTAGACAGTGAAAGAGAGAGGGTCAGAGAGAAAGGTCCTCCGTTTGTTCACCCCCCAGTGGCCACTGTGGCCGGCGCACCGCACTGATCCGAAGCCAGGAGCCAGGTGCTTCTCCTGGTCTCCCGTGGGGTGCAGGGCCCAAGCACCTGGGCCATCCTCCACTGCACTCCCTGGCCACAGCAGAGAGCTGGCCTGGAAGAGGAGCAACCGGGACAGAATCCGGGACTAGAACCTGGAGTACTAGCACCACAGGCGCCTTTCTTTGCCAATTTTAAAAAACACTTATTTTGTTTCTTGCCATTGAGTTATAAAAGGGCTTTATGTGAATATGTTTTGGATATTAACCATTTATTAGATGATTTATTTATAAACATTTTTCTCCCATTCTATGGGTGGTGTGTCTTCACTATGTCAATTGTTTCCATGACTGTGCAAGAGTTGTTTTTTTAATTTGATATAGTTCCTATGTGTTTATTTTTGGTTTTTTGACTTGTGCTTTTAGTGACATATCCAAAAGATCATTGTCAAGAAGAATATCAAGGAAATTTCCTCCTAAGTTTTCTACTAGGAGTTTTATGCTTTCAGGTCTTACATTTGTTTCTTCATTTTTTAAATATTTATTTATTTACTTGAAAGGCAGAGTTACAGAGAGGCAGAGGCAGAGAGAGAGAGAGAGAGAGAGAGAGAGAGGTCTTCCATCTGCTGGTTCACTCCCAAGATGGCCGCAACAGCTGGAGCTGCACCAATCTGAAGCCAAGAGCTTCTTCCAGGTCTCCCACACGGGTGCAGGGGCCCAAGGACGTGGGCCATCCTCTACTACTTTCCCAGGCATAGCAGAGAGCTGGATCAGAAGTGGAGCAGCTAGGATTTGAATCAGCGCCCATGTGGGATGCTAGCACTGCAGGCGACAGCTCTACCTGCTACACCACAGCGCTGTCTTTAATCCATTTGGAGTTAATTTTTGTGAGTGGCGTGAGATAAAGCTCTAGTTTCATTCTTTTGCATATGGACATCTGATGGTCCCAGATCATTTATTGAAGAGACTGTCCCTTCCTCCTAGTGTATTCTTGGTGCTGTTATCAACTAGTAGTTGTCAACTATGTATGTAAGAGTTTATTTCTGGGCTGTCGATTCTGTTTTTGGTATATGTGTCTGCCAATACCATTATGTTTGGTTATTGTAGCTTTATAAGACAGTTTAAAATCAAGGCATGATGCTTCCAGCTTTGTTCTTTTTTTTTTTTTTTTTTTTTTTTTTTTTTTAAGGCAGGGTTACACAGAGAAGGAGAGACAGAGAGAGAGGTCTTCTGTCCACTGGTTCACTTTCTAAATGGCTGCAACAGCAGGAGTTGGGCAAATCTGAAGCCAGGAACCATGAGTTTCTTCTAGGTCTTCCATGTAGCTGCAAGGGCCCAAGCACTTGGGCCATCTTTTGTTGCTTTCACAGGCCATCAGCAAAGATTCCAGATTGGAAGTGGAGCATCTAGGACTTGAACTGGTGGCCATACGGGATGCCAGGACTGTAGGCGGAGGCTTAACCTGCTGTGCCATCGAACCAACTCCCACTCCCCCCACCCTTTTTGTTCTTTCTCAATATTTCTTTGGTCATTTGTGGTTCAATACAAAATCTAGAGTCTTTTAAAATATTTATTCAAAAATCTATTGGGATTTTGATTAGAGTTGTTCTGACTTTGGATAATATTAACATTTTAACAATATTCTAACTTACAAACACATATCTTTCCACTTACTTGTGTCTTCCTCAATATCTTAAAGTTTTCAGTAAAATCTTTCTTTGGTCAAATTTATTCTTAAGAATTTTATTATTTTGATGCCATTTTAAGTGGAAGTGTTTTCTTAATTTCTTTTCTAGGTGGGTCACTGTACTGATTAGAAGCACTATTGATTTTGGTACATTGATTTTGTATCCTGAAATTCATTATTTATTCTAGCAGTTTCTTGGTGGGGTTGCTAGGGTTTTCTATATGTGAGATTTTTTGTTTTGTTTTGTTTTAACAGGCAGAGTGGACAGTGAGAGAGAGACAGAGAGAAAGAACTTCCTTTGCCGTTGGTTCACCCCTCAATGGCCGCCGCAGCTGGCGCGCTGTGGCTGGCGCACAGCGCTGATCCGAAGCCAGGAGCCAGGTACTTCTCCTGGTCTCCCATGGGGTGCAGGGCCCAAGCACTTGGGCCATCCTCCACTGCACTCCTGGGCCACAGCAGAGAGCTGGCCTGGAAGAGGGGCAACCAGGACAGAATCCAGCGCCCCAACGGGGACTAGAACCTGATGTGCCTGCGCCACTAGGCAGAGGATTAGCCTGTTGAGCCACGGCGCCAGCGTGAGATTCTGTTATCAGAAAACAGGGACAATATGACTTTTTTTTTTTTTTTGACAGGCAGAGTGGACAGTGAGAGAGAGAGACAGAGAGAGAAAGGTCTTCCTTTGTCGTTGGTTCACCCTCCAATGGCCGCCGCGGCCGGCGCGTTGTGGCCGGCGCACCTCGCTGATCCGATGGCAGGAGCCAGGTACCTATCCTGGTCTCCCATGGGGTGCAGGGCCCAAGCACTTGGGCCATCCTCCACTGTACTCCCTTCTTCCCCATTCAAATGCCTGTATACTTCTGCCTCATTGCTCTGGCTGCAACTTCCAGTACTGTATTGAAGGGATGGTAGTGAGAATGTGCATCCTTTTTCTGCTCCTGATCTTAGAGAAAAAGCTGTAGTCTTAGCTCCCTGTCAGGTACAGCCACAGCCTGTGCCCCCAATCCACAGAGGCCCTTAACTTGGGTTCCTATCCACGTGGGCTCTGAGGCTGGACGGGGTCGCGGTTGGGCTCCCTGGTCGGCAGGACCAGAGCCGTCCTCTGCAGTAAGGCAGGGGCACTGGTCTGGCCATCTGTCCAGGAAGTGACAAGCTGGGCTCTGGGGCTGGACTGCGTCACTCTTTGGTCTCCTCACTAGGTGAGGGTTAGAGACTGTGCTGCAGCTCGGCTCCCTGCCCCCGATGGGCAATAGGCTGGGCTCTGCAGCCGAGCAAGGCTAGGAACCCAAGCCAGGCAGAGCTGCCGCCCAGGATACCTGGCCAGACAAGGCCGCCTGCTTGGCGTAGCTCACTGAGAGTCTGAATGCAGTGGCACTGCCAGGACCACATGCTGGTGGGTATGAGTCCGGGCCCCTTCTCTGTTGGCCCCAGTTGGTCTCCGCTGCTGGTTCCCCATTGTTCCTCATGAGATAAGACAGAAGTCTTTCCAGTAGACACCCAGAATGCCAGGGAAGCTAGATATCTCTTCTTTCTCCCCCAGAAAAATCTCAGGCCCAAGGGAACTCTCCCCAGGTATCACTGTGCCAGGCTGGGGGAGGGACAGCAAGTCAAAGCGAAACCACTCCTCTTAACTCCTCCTCTTCTTGTTTTTTTTTTTTTTTAATAAAGATTTATTTATTTGAGAGTCAGAGCTACAGAATGTGAGGATGAGACGGTGAGAAAGAGATCTTGCATCTGAGGTTCACGCCCCAAATGGCCACAACAGCCAGCACTGAGCCAGGCCTAAGACAGGAGCTTCATCCAGGTCTCCCACATGGGTAGCAGGGGCCCCAGCATTTGGGCCGCCATCTGCTGCTTTTCCCAGGCCATTAGCAGGGAGCTGGATCAGAAGTGGAGCAGCTGGGACTCAAGTTGGTGCCCATATGGGATGCCGAAGTCGCAGGCGACAGCTTTACCCACTAGACCACAATGCTGTCTCCTTCTCTTAACTCTTCGGATGCAGTTTTTCTGAGTGTTTGTGATGCAGGAGCAGGTATTCTTGTCTCTGGGTAGTTTCTAGTTGACTTTTCTTTGAGGGGACTAAAGTCTGGCTACCAATATGTTAGGACCGTGATGAGTCTTTTACACGTGAGGGGCTACCTTTGTTCTGGGAAACTCTTCATTTCATTCGATTTCCTTATGCTCATTCTTTCCATTCATTCCTTCTGGATGTCCTGTCAGCAGAATGTTGAAGCCCCCAACTATGCAGTAGATATTTATTTTTTTACGTGTCCCCTATCTTTTCCGCCTGCATTCCAAAGAGAAAATATGGCTCACCAACTGATTCTTCAACTGAATCTCTTCAGTTGTTAACACATCCACCTTTGTTTTTAAAAAACAGCTTTAGGCCGGCGCCGCAGCTCACTAGGCTAATCCTCCGCCTTGAGGCACCGGCACACCGGGTTCTAGTCCCGGTCAGGGCACCGATTCTGTCCCGGTTGCCCCTCTTCCAGGCCAGCTCTCTGCTGTGGCCAGGGAGTGCAGTGGAGGATGGCCCAAGTGCTTGGGCCCTGCACCCCATGGGAGACCAGGAGAAGCACCTGGCTCCTGCCATCGGATCAGTGCGGTGCGCCGGCCGCGGCGGCCATTGGAGGGTGAACCAACGGCAAAGGAAGACCTTTCTCTCTGTCTTTCTCTCACTGTCCACTCTGCCTGTCAAAAAAAAAAAAAAAAAAAACCAGCTTTAATGAGGTGTCATTTGTGTGCTGTCAAATTCACCAATTTTGCCGGCGCCGTGGCTCACTAGACTAGTCCTCTGCCTTGCGGCGCCGGCACACCCGGTTCTAGTCCCGGTCGGGGTGCTGGATTCTGTCCCGGTTGCCCCTCTTCCAGGCCACCTCTCTGCTGTGGCCCGGGAGTGCAGTGGAGCATGGCCCAAGTGCTTGGGCCCTGCACCCCATGGGAGACCAGGAGAAGTACCTGGCTCCTGCCATCGGATCAGCACGGTGTGCCAGCTGCAGCGCGCCAGCCGCTGCGGCCATTGGAGGGTGAACCAACGGCAAAGGAAGACCTTTCTTTCTGTCTCTCTCTCTCACTGTCCACTCTGCCTGTCCAAAAAAAAAAAAAAAAGATTCACCTATTTTAAGTATATAATTCAATGATTATTAGTGAATTTGCAGAGTGTGCAACCGACACCACAGCACAAGTTCAGAGCATTGTCCTTACCCACCCACCCCTAGTTCCCTCCTGGCTGTTTTTAGTCATTTCCTGTTCCTGTCCTCCAGCCCCAGGTAACTACTAATATATTTTCCTCTGTCTGCATCTCCTTTATCTGGAAATTTCATGTTAATAAAATCAAACATTATGTGGTCTTTTGCATCTGGTTTCTTTCATTAAGCATAATATATATACTTAAGGTTCTTCTGTGTTATAGCATGGATTAGTAGTTGGTTCCTTTTTATTGCTGAGTAGTTTCTGCTGTGTGACTACCGGTCTTATTTAGCCATCCACCAGCTGGTGAGCACTTGGACTATTTCTACTTTTTGGCTATTATTAATAACGCTGCCATGAATATTTGCAGACAAGTCTTCATGTGGGCGTATGCTTGCATTTCTAGGTCAATACCTAGAAGCAGAGTTGCTGGCTCACAGAAACATTGTGTTTACCTCTTTAAAAAAATACTATCTAGGGGCAGACGCTGTGATGCAGCCACTTGAGATGTCCACATCCCATATTGGAGTGCTGGGATCAAGTTCTGCCTCTGCTTCAGATCCAGCTTCCTGCTTATGCACCTGCGAGGTGCAGATGATGGGCTAAGTTCTTGGAGTCCAGCCAGCCACTCAGTAAATCCAGATGGAGTTCTTGGCTCCTGGTTTCAGCCTGGCCCAGCGTACTAGGTGTTTGGGGAGCAAACTAGCCCATGGAAGATCTCAATCTCCCTTTTCCCTGCTGCGTTCCCTATATCCCTTCTTCTCTGTCACCCTACCCTTCAAATTTAAAATAAATAAATATTACAAAAAAATAAAATGGGGCATTGTTGGGGTATAGTGGGTTAAGTGACTGCTTTAGACACCTGCATCCTGTACCGGAGTGCTAGTTTGAGTCCTGGCAAATCTTCCGATCCAACTCCCTGCTAATATGCCTAGGGAGCAGTAGACAATGGCTCAAGTACTTGATCCCTTCTACTCTCATGGAGTTCGTGGCTCCAGGCTTCAGTCTGGCCCTGACCCACTGTTGCAGCCATCTGGGGAGTGAACCAGTGGATGGAAGACTTCTTCCTCTCTGTATCTCTCCCCATCACTCTGTCTTTCAAATGAGTAAGTAAATTTTTTAAAGTAGCAGTAAAAATTATCTAACAACGTTTTCAAAGGACTATTTTACATTCCCACTGTAAACACTATAACCTTCCTAACATGAATTTTATGTTTTGAGTGTAGCCACTCCAGGGGAATGCATTGTACCCCATTGTGGTTTTAACTTGCTTTTGCCTTAATGACTAATGATATTGACCATCTTTGCATGTTTCTATTTCTTTCCATATATACCTTTGGGTAAAAATCTAATCATTTTAAAAGATCTTATTGAGTTGCATATCTATGCAATTTGTTTATTAGAAATATGACTGGTGGGGCCAGCACTGTGGCATAGTGGATAAAGCCATGCTCTGCAGCACTGGCACCCCATATGGGTGCCGGATCACAACAACCCTGAGCTGTGCCAATCCGAAACCAGGTGCCAGGAGCTTCCTCCGGGTCTCCCACATGGATGCAGGGGCCCAAGGACTTGGGCCATCCTCTACTGCTTTCCCAGGCCATAGCCAAGAGCTGGATCAGAAGTGGAGCAGCCAGGACTCGAACCAGCATTTAAGGGATGCTGGTACTGCAGGCGGCAGCTTTACCCGCTATGCCACAGTGCCAATCCTTGGGTGGAGTCTTACCACTGTTCACTCAGCCACTGTTAACAGCCTGGGGTTGGCATCCTGAGCTTATTATGAATTTTCTTCTCACACATGAGAAATTTTTATTCAGCAACAAAACCTATGACCTTCCATCCAATTACTAGAAATAAATAAATGTAAATTTTCCAACAGGACATATTTATAACTTTGCGGAGCTCTTGTCTGTGTAAGATGCCCATTTCTATGGGATGGATGTCCAATGTGGGCATAAGTTAAAGTACGGTAGGTCCTGCCAGATCTTTTCTTTAGAAAGCTATAGTGATTCACGCTTACGGGAGCAGTGAATGAGTGTGTGCGTGGTTTTTCAAGTGAGGACATGGGAGCATCCATTCTAATGCCGGCCTCTGGACAGCCTTGGGTTCCGCTTTTATTTAGAGGATATCAACAATTCTATAAGCCAACAGGCACGTAGGCAAGTTTATACATCAACTCAAGGATTTGGGGAAAGATCTGGTGGACTAAGATATGGATCAGAGCTGTTGTAAATCTTCAGATAGGTTGATTTAAATGTTCCCGCAAATCTTACAAATTCCTGAAAACACCCCAGGTACCACTAGCCCCCTGCTGGTCCCGCTGCCACGTTCCTGTAGGGGCTAGTGTGCCCATCCCCCCATGGCACAAGCAGAAACTGAGGCCCTGCCTCTAATTTGAGAACAGTTTGCTGAGAGACACTTGGGCAGCATCTTCTGCAAGTGTGTTTCTGTGAACCTTCTCCCCTGTAGAGTGTTGCTAATAAAGTTGTGTTTGCCAACTGATGGGTGGGAAATGATTTATCATTGATGTTTGCCTCTGTGTGTATTTGTATGCTTTTTGAGCACTTGAAGTTTCTTCTTTTTAAGCTGCCTGTTCAGGTCCCTTGTGGGGGATTGTTGGTCACCTTTTATTCATAGATTTGCAGTTTTATATAGCAGGTATATTAATCTTTTTTCATGTGTGTTGAAAATATTCTTCTACACTGTGTTTAATATCTTTATTGCTTTTTTAAGAGTTATTTATTTATTTGAAAGGCAGAGTTACGTAGAGAAAGAAAGGGAGAAACAAAGAGAGAGATCTTCCATCTACTGATTCATTCCCCAAATGACAGCAACAGCTGAAGCTAGAGCGATCCAAAGCCAGGAGCCAGGAGCTTCTTCCAGGTCTCCCAAGTGGGTGCAGGGGCCAAGCACTTGGGCCATCTTCTACTGCTTTCCCAGGCACATTCACAGGGAGCTGGCTTGGGAGTGGGGCAGCTGGGACTCAAACTGGTGTCCATTTGGGATGCTGGCACTGCAGGTGGCAGCTTTACCCCTACGCCGCAGCGCGGCCCCTTGATTGCTTTTTTACAACATTTGAATCTGTTAAGGGAAATCTTCCCCTAGATGTTCTCTTCCATGTTTGTTCTGACTCAAACATTTGTTACATTATATGAATATTCGTATCATTTTATCCAGTTTTAATGGGGTCTCAGGTTGCAGGTGTACCACTTATATAATAATTTCAGAAGGATCAATTTTTTAAAAAGATTTATTTATTTATTTGAAAGTCAGAGTTACATAGAGAGAGTAGAGGCAGAGAAGAGAGAGAGGTCTTCCACTCGTTGGTTCATTCCCCAATTGGCCGCAACGGCCGGAGCTGTGCCGATCCGAAGCCAGGAGCCAGGAGCTTCCTCCAGGTCTCCCATGTGGGTGCAGGGGACCAAGGACCTGGGCCACCTTCTACTGCTTTCCCAGGCCATAGCAGAGAGCTGGATCAGAAGTGGAGCAGTTGGGTCTTGAACTGGCACCCATATGGGATGCTGGCACAGCAGGCAGCAGCTTTACCCGCTATGCCAAAGCACTGGCCCCAACATTTTAAAATTGGTATGTTTTCCTAAGTTAACTTTTATATCTCCATTTATTTCTATCTCATTAAGTGCTCAGTAAAATTTTATATTTTCCTCATAAAATTATCATACTTTCGAGTTGTTTATAAATATATAGAAATGTAGGGGCCAGTGCTGTGGCACAGCATGTAAATGACCTGGCCTGAAGCGCTGGCATCCCATATCAGCGCCGGTTCAAGACCCAGCTGCTCCACTTCCCATCCAGCTCTCTGCTATGGCCTGGGAAAGCAGTGGAAGATGGTCCAAGTCCTGCACCTGTGTGGGAGACCTGGAGGAGCCTCCTGGCTCCTGGCTTCGGGTCAATGCAGCTCTGGCAGTTCCAGCCAATTGGGTATTGAACCATTGGATGGAAGACCTCTCTCTCTCTCTCTCTCTCTCTCTCTCTCTCTGCCTCTCCTCTCTCTGTAACTCTGACTTTCAGACTTTCAAATAAATAAATAAATCTTTAAAAAGTATATGGAAATGTATTTGCTATTGTGTCTGAAGTATTATTTTCTTTCCTTTTGTTTTTGTTGTTCCATATAAAAGCTATAACTATTTTATAAATATTCTTTATTCATACTCCTCACAAATTGTTATCTTGGCTCTTAGACATTTTCTTAGGCGGCTGGTGTTTCTATAAATGGAATTATAGGGCATACTATTTTGTACGTAATTTTAATATATATACCAATTATTTTTTATTCTATTGCATTATCTAAAATTTACTTAAAATAATGATGGTAGAGGTAGGCATCCTTCTTATTTTTTTCTATTTAAATGACAAAAATACTTTACACAATGATGCAGCAATTCCACTCCTAAGTGCTTACCCAAAAGATATGAAAACCCCATCACACCTGCGCACACACACACACACACACTCACACACACACTCAAACCTTGATGCAAAAACAGCAACTTTATTTTGCTAGCCCCAGACATGAATCCATCCAAGTGTCCATCAATGGGAACATATTAGACCGTGGGAGACTCATGCAATGAATTCCTTCAACAATAACAAGGAACAAAATTCGTCCCATACAACACATGTGATGCGTGAAAGAAGGCAGCCACAAAGCACACGTTACGTATGATTCCATTCCTATGAAAGCCAAACAGGCACCATTAGCCTCTGGTGATGGCCGGGCATCCTCAGGGAGTGGTCAGCAGGAGCTCTGCGCTCCACCCTTTTCTCAAGCCACACATTGGGTTGGAGCCCCGGGTCCCCCTCGCACTCCCCACCGCCTCTCCCGGAGCCGCGTCCTGACTCAGGGCACCTCCACCTGACCCTTTGTCTTCGAGGTTTTGGTTGAGATCTCGCACTTTTTCCTTGTCTTCTGCCATCATCTTTGTCCCTGTGAATCTAATTCCTTTGTCATCATCTTAGTGGGGTCTTTAATAAAAGATAAGACGAATGGATTTCTTCAAATTCAAAACAATAACGTGTCTTATTATTTCCTGCTGCATGTTGAAGACTGGGCAGTGCCCATAATTCTTGTCAGGTTTGACAAAGAAAGCGTATGAGTTTTTGGGACATTTAGGGATGCAGAGATGTTGATTAAAGCATTTTTTCAGAGCAATAAAGTGAGCAATGAGTTATATTTATTACAGAGTTGGACTCATATTTAAGATTTCTTTCCCAGAAAGTAGCTGCAATTTCTGAAATTTAGATGACGAAAAAGACAGTATACTTAACAATAACACAGATTTATATTAACACAAAAAAGAGCCAGATGTCTTGGGAGCTATGACTGACATTTTTGTGAAATCCTCAGTTCACAGTTGTCATTGTCATTATTTAACTGTATTGTATCACAAATTAATTTTATGAGGTAGGATGGTATTTCTTGCTTAATGACTAGTCAGAGATGGGACTTTCTGTGATCTGTTTTCTTAGTTGTTCATTAAGATGTATATTGAAGGCTAGATTCTATTTTAGTCTATTACTTTATATTCCTCTGTAAAGCACCTGTTCACTCCATCTTTATTTTATAGGAGTTAAAAATTTTTAATTCAGGAAATTTTCCAGTGAAGATGTGTTTCTAACCGCTCTAATCAGGACAAGCTGGGCTCGTCGGTCCCGCATTTAAGTCGTTCGTAACCTCCATGCTTTCTTCCACTTTATCTCCATTGCGTTACTTCCACTGTCCGATTCCTGCTGACGACCACCTGTTTTGTCCATGTCGGCCCCCGCAGGCCTCTGGATCCTGACGCCCGTGTTCACGGGCTGTGCTTCCCCCCTAGGATGTCCATAGAAGACCAGAGCGCAGAGGAACGGCTGATCTATGAGGCTGTGTTCACACACTTCAAGAGACATAAAGTGGAGATTTCAAGCGCGATCAGAAAGACGTTCCCTTTCCTCGAGGGCCTTCGTGACCGCGAACTCATCACAGACAAAATGTTTGAAGTAAGTAAAGCCTGTTCTGCCACGACCTGGCCAGCCAGCGCCGACGCAGCTTTGATATTCCAGGCGCAAATTGCAGAGTCCAACCGGCCGACGGGTGGGTCTCCCGCGAGGGGTCCCTTTCTGGTGTTTCTGTCAGCGCAGCTGTGAGGTAGAAAGGGAGACAGGAAGCAGAAATGGCGGGAGACGACCTGCTGTGACCGGAGCAGTGGTGTTACCTGGCGCCCCCTGCAGGCGGGTGGGATGCACTGGAGATTGGAAACCGTCGTCCACCGATGGGCAATGTCTGATGTTTTCCATACCCTGTAATTCAGACAGTTCATTCAATACAATGTAAGCTAAGCATTTAAGATAATTTTAATGAACTGATGAATGGTTTCTTTGGGCTACTGAAACAGTTATAGTCACAACATTTTATTTCAATGAATACCGAACTGGTTTAAAATACCTACATCTGAAAACCTCAAAACCCATAGGAACGGGTGTCTTGTTAGGATAACTTCGGGAGTGGATGCCATAACTTATGGTTTTCCTTATTTTTTCTTTGGGAGCTCACAGAGTTTTCAAGTTTGGGTAAATTTTACCCACAGGCCCTCTTGGTGATCCAGAGTGCATTTTTCTTTGCCCTGTAGACATGCATTTCTCATGGCCAAATTCACGGCCATGGGGGGTGGAGGTGGGGAGGTGGTCACCTGATTTTCTTGAGCCCCTTGGCCCAGTCAGTCACAGGGGAGGGCAGGGGCCAGCCAGTCAACAGAAATGCTGCTCAGTCCTCTGTGCTCCACCGTCTGGCCAGCCTCTCCCAGGATTCCATGTCGCTTAACTTTGAATCCACTTTTTCCATTCAACACTGCTCCTTCTTGCATTGAATGGCAATGAAGGTGAGAAGCTCCGACTTACCACTGAGAATTTTTCAACTTTACTTATTTGAGATGTGGGGGGAAAGAGAGAGAAGTGGGGTTCCCGTCTGCAGTTTCACTTCCAAAATACCTGCAATGGCAGTAACTGAGCCAGGCCAAAGCCAAAGCCAGGAACTCAATCTGGGTCTCCCATGTTCGTGGCAGGGATACAAGTACTAAAGCCATTAGTACCGCCTCCCGGGGCTGCCTTAGCAAGCAGCTAGGAGTCAACCACAGGCACTCTGATGGGGACACAGGCCACCTGAACAGCATCTCAACCAGTAGGCAAAACGCCTGCCCCACCAAAGGAATGTTGTTAAAAATTAACACTGTTAAAAAGATTCAGGATTTTTAAAGATTTATTTATTTATTTGAGAAATTGGGTTACAGACAGAGAGAGGGAGAGACAGAGAGAAAGGTTTTCCATCCACTGGTTCACCTCCCAAATGGCCTCAATGGTGGAGCTGCACCGATCCAAAGCCAAAAGCCAGGAGCTTCTTCCGGGTCTCCCACGTGGGTTCAGGGGCCCAAGGACGTGGACCATCTTCCACTGCTTCCCTAGGCCATGGCAGAGAGCTGGATTGGGAGAGTAGCAGCTGAGACACGAACTGTTGCCCATAGGGGATGCAGGTGCCGCAGGTGGTAGCTTTACCTGCTTTGCCACAGCTCCGGCCCCATCCAAAGGAAATTTTTAAGGTGGAAGGATTTAGTTGTTTCATTTGGTAGCCATACAGATATACAAAAATTCTAGAACTTTCCATGAGATAATCTTATGTAGAGAAATTGGAATGCATTAAGAATAAAATTCTTTTCTAGAGCTCTTCTGTCACTTGAAAGTCTGTGTCTCTCTATTGCACATTTTTTCAGGATTCTCAAGACTCTTGCAGAAACCTTGTCCCTGTGCAAAAAGTGGTGTACAATGTCCTCAGGGAGCTGGAGAAGACCTTTCACTGGGCAGTTCTGGAAGCGCTGTTCAGCGAGGTCAACCTGCAGGAATACCCTGATTTAATTTCCGTTTATAAAAGCTTTGAAAGTGGTAATTATGTTTATTATCTACCTTTTGAGATCCAGGATTAATTTTTTCAACAAGCATATACTGAGTTTCTAGCTCTTGCCACACACTATGCTAGACAGTGGGGATATAGTAGTTGTCAAAACAGACACATCATGAACCTCCTTAAAGCTTGTAGCATAGGGGCGGTGTACAACCATTACCCAGAGGTCTGCTGAGCTGGGCATTTAGAATAACAAGACAGCCAGAATGACATGGACATGAGGTTTGCATAGGGCAATAACAGAATCCCAACAAGGCCGTATCAGTGGCTTCCCTTCCATTGGAGCCCTTGCAGTATTCTACACTGAAGCCCTCCAAGTTGACTACCACCTGCCCTGAGTGACAGTTTAACTGAGAGTCAGGATACAGCTTGGCTCGGCGCTCCCTGCCCATGGGCATCAGTCCACAGTCAGAGTTGCAGGGGCCCCACAGGGACAAACTGGGCTACAAGAGTCGCCACATTAAAGGAGGACCTATGGCCTCCCACCAGGTGTTTGTGGTTCGTGTACCGCCCCTCCAAGTCTATTAGCCAAGGGACATTGTTATCCCTAAACCCAGGGAAGGCACTACCGCTGTTAGGTTTCCAGAGTAATGAGCAGCAAAGTTAATCCTGGGTTCAAATTCTGCCTTTCCAGGAGAAATGGAGCTACTTTCTAAAATGGGCAGAACAAACGCGTATCAAGTTGCTCCGCTAGGGACTAGTTTTGGGGCTATACCAAGCTAAAAGGCCTATTCTCTGCTTTTTCCTGAGAAGGTGTGGTTTACACTCCTTTGTTTGTACACAGCAAAAGGTGTGCCTTCCAATTTTTTTATGCTTTACTTATGTATTTGAAAGACAGAGTTAGAGAGAGAGGAGGAGGAAAAACAGAGTTACACAGAGAGAGAGTGAGAGGGAGAGAGAGAGAGAGAGAGAATCTTCCATCTGCTTGTTCCCTCCCCAAATAGTTGCAATAGCCAGAAACTTCTTCTGTGTCTCCCATGTGGGTGCAGGGCCCAAGCACCTGGGCTTCTTCTGCTGCTTTCCCAGGTGCATTAGCAGGGAGCTGGATTGGAAGTGGAGCAGCCAGAACTCAAAGCGGTGCCCATATAGGATACCAGTGCTGTAGGCTGTGACTTGAACCTGCTGTGCCACAGCGCCGGCCCCTGTGGTTTTGTTTTTTTTGTTTTTTTTTTTTTTTAATTACTTGCCTGTATTTTTATTCCAACACAGTTTTGACTCAACCATGTTATCCAGATAAGAAACATCTGGAGAAAACCTTCCTGATGCTGTCAGCTCAGGAGGGTGGGTGCTACGGGAACAGGAGTGGAAGTGCGAAAAGAAGTCTGCAGAACCCCGACCTGGCTGAATCCACGAGCTGAAGCAGAGGGGGCGCTGAGTCAAGAGATGGGTGGAGGCAGACTTTGAAGGGTCAGGCACACACAGCTAAGGGATATGAAGTTTATTTGCTAGACAATAAAGAGATACTATAGGTTTATAAACAAGGGGAAAAATGAAATGGAGGTATCTATGCCTCGCTGATTGATAATGATCTTATCTAATCATGAAATAATTTTTATAGCAAATCAAGTCACAAAAAGATGAGATCAAGTACCGGGGCACAAATTCTGGGTGAATATTCTATTTATAAGCAGGAGTTCCCCAGTCCATGGGTACAAAGGAAATGGTGCTACGTTTACTGTACGCATTGCAGGGCCTCGGGTCCTCTTCGTGGGCTGTGGCCTCATGCCCATCTCTGCTGCCCCCACTGCTGAGCAACTCAGACTTGAGGCTCACCATCCACCCTGGACTGCTGCCTCTGCTCTCTGGACCTGGAGGTCCCAAAAGCCTCGCCTGCATTTCCTAGTGCCTTCCTTTGGGAACAGCTCATTCTCACCCAATTAAGCTCCAATCCGCCCCCTTTCTAGCTCCATCGTTAAAGCTGTTGGATATTCTCTGTTGCGTGCCGACTTCTTCAGAACCTGAGACCCTCTCCTGAGGACGTCTCTGCTTCTTTCTCACAATCTAAACAATTTAGAAAACACATGTTTGAGGGTCAGCGCTGTGATACAACAGGTAAAGCAGCTGCCTGTGACGCCGGCATCCCATATCGGAGTGCTGGCTTGAGTCCCGGCTGCTCCACCATCCTGCTCCCTGCTAATGCTCCTGGGGAGGCAGCGGGTGATGTTCCAAGTGCCTGGGCCCCTGAACCCAAGTGGGAGACCCAGATGGAGTCTGAGGCTCCTGGCTTCAGCCTGGCCAAGCCCTGGCTGTTGTGAGCACTTGGGGAATGAACCAGTGGATGGAAGATCTCTCCCTTCCCCACCACCCCCCTGACTCTGCCTGTCAAATAAATGAGAATCTTAGAGAGAGGACGGGGCAGCACTGTGGGGTAGTGAGTAAAGCCACCGCCTGCAGTGCCGGCATCCCATATGGGCACCAGTTCGAGTCCCAGCAGCTATACTTCTGACACAGCTCTCTGCTATGGCCTGGGAAAGCAGTAGAAGATGCCACACGTCCTTGGGCCCCTGCACCTGCATGGGAGATCCAGACGAAGCTCCTGGCTCCCAGCTTCAGATTGGCTCCATTTGGAGAGTGAACCAGTGGGATGGAAGACCTCTCTCTCTACCTCTGCCTCTCTGTAACTCTGCCTTTCAAATAAATAAATAAATTTTTAAAAAGGCTAGAAAAAAAAAAAAAACACCCACATTTCACTTCTGTTAGGTATTCTGATGTCTGCTTTCCCTGCCTCTGATCACCCGAGGGAACACAGCCCACAATGCCTCCACCACTCTATCTTCCACTCTTGGGTGTCTCTTTGCTTGGGACACATCAAGGCTCCCTCGTTGGTGTCGTCTTTCTGTCTCACAAACTGATGGGTGATCTTTCAGTCCCGTGGGATGCACTGAGCCCTGAGTGACCCAGAGGCTGGAGAATCCTAAGAGGGTGGCTTTGAGACTTCCCCCGTCCCTGCAAAAGTCTCTGACTGCCCTCTTGCATCTCCCTGTCCTCAGTGATCCATGACAAGCTGCCCTACCAGGACGATGGTGGAGGAGAGAGAGGGGAGAGGTCCACCTTCCGGCTGCGCCTTAGACAAGGTAACAGTGACTGGATAAAAAGTGCTTCTCATTTGCTGCTGGGGAATGGAGGCGGGGGGTTTGGGTGGAGAGTATGTGTCAGGGACAAAACACAGAAGGAGGCGGGGAAGGTCAGGAGGGGTGCTGGGGTGAGCCCCTGCTTGGGTGGGGGTCCTGGAGGAAGAGCCGGGCTCAACAGCAAGATACAGGCAGCAGAGCCCAGAGTGGAGGCAGCCAGGCTTAAAGGGACGAGCCACCTGGAAGACATTGTGACTGAGAAACTAACTTCCAGGTGGGAGAAGCTGGGAGTGAAGCCGTGCAGGGCTCAGACACATGGCCCGTGTCCAGCCCTGAAGAGGAAAGCAGATGGTAAAAACAACCCTCTGTTTCACCTTTACCCGCACACGCACCCACTCCGGCACCACGTGTGTGGTTCTCCCCGCAGCAGCCAGTAGCAGGTGTTTGATGATTTAATGTAATCCAGGCACCAGCCAGGTGCATGTGCAGGGCTCAGTCCCACAAGATGGCAACCCACCCCTTTGGATGCCAGCTGAAAGTCCCGGGTTTTGGCATTGGAAGGTGCCCTGATCCCCTCTTTGAGTTTCATAGTCTGTAGTATGGCTTGCAGAACTCAGGGTAATGTTGACTGGCGCTGACCCATTCAAACCATTGGCCACTGTGACTGCAGCAGCCTCATCCTCTCTTCCCTGCCTGGAGGTCAGGGGCTCCAGCCCTCTCTCCTTAGGGGCTGCATCCTTGGGGGCTTTCCAAAAGTCACCTCGCTGCCATACACTCTGGTGAGGTTAGAAGGGGTGGGTTGTAACACCAGGCGCTCTTCACATCTCCATCACCTGTGGAATTGCATGGGTTTTAGGGGTTCTGGCAAGGAACAGGAGCTAAAAACCAAAGGGGGCAGTTCTGAGTTCTGATGTCATCCCAGCATCACGCTCGCTGATGGCAGAGGCAGGGACCAGTGTCCGTGCGGGGCTGCTGTCCAAGAGCAGGACGTTGCAAAGAGAAAGGCACTCATTTAGAGAGACGCAGAGAGGAAGTGGGGGAGACTGAGGAGCAGGATGTGGGTGCCAAGAGAGGGAGAACGCAGAGAAGGGGTGAGCGACGGCGTGGAGGAGGACACGTGGCTGACGGCTCACTCTGGACGCTTGTGGACTTAGTGCTCGGACTGCATTGGCAGCTGCTGTCGCTTAGGTACCTCTGTGTAGAGAATTGGGAGGGACCCGGTGTGGAGGTGCCGGGGAGGCAGGGTGGGCCCAGGTGTTCTGAACTCAGAGCCCTGTACTCACCGAATGAAAAAGGCAGAAACAGGCAGAACAAAGCATAGCAAGAGCTGGAGGAAGAGGAGGAGAGCCGGGCACCTAATCCCCAGGGAGGCAGCTCTGCGGGGGAGGGGCAGACGTGTAGAGGAGGGTGTGGTGCGAAAGGGGCGGGGCCTGGCCCCAGGACTTGCTGGGATCTGATGGGAGGCTCTGGGGCAAAACAGGCTCACTTTGGCTGTCGGTGTCAAGCCATCATCACCCGTTGCCAGACTGCCTGGTGCAGGACCCTAGTGGGGAGGCCTGGGGAGACCCCCAGCCGAGGGTGTGGCTGGCCCGTTCGCCCTCTCTTAGGGTTGGAATCTAACTTTAAGAGTCAGGTGGAGGGGTGGGCGTTGGGATGCAGGAGGTTAAGCCTCTGCACAGGATGCCTCCAGTCCACTCCCTGCTGTTGTACTGGACAGGCAGCAGGGATGACCCAAGTGCTCAAGTCTCTGCCACCCACATGGGAGACCCCGATAGAGTCCTAGGACCCTGGCTTCTGAGATTTCTCTCTCATCGCTCTGCCTGTCCAATAAATTAAATATTTTTTAAGAGAGAATCGTGTGTGGCTCTGGCAGCCCCAGGAGGGCACTGGATTGGTACTTAGAGGAGGTCTTTAAAGGGGTTAGGGGAGAAGAGCTGCATTCACAGACTTCTGATCTCTTGCCTCCTAGGAGCCGGCGAACCTTCTTTTCAACAAAGCCTGCCCTGGTGCCCCTCAGACGCCTCGTCTTCTGACGGTCTGTTCTGGGGGTCGTTGCTCGTTTGGCCCAGTCTGGGATGGGCTGGGGGCTGGGAGCTGGGGGCAGGGAGTGGGGGTGGCTGCCGCTTGCTGGTTCTCACTGCCTGGGGCGTTCAGTCTGTCCACCTGTGGTTTCTCCGAGTTCAGGATTTAGATAACGGGCCTTTCTCTTCAGGGTTTTCTTTTTCCCTTCCTCCTGCCAGCTCCGGGTGATGGGGCCTGGCTGCCTCCTTGTGCGTGCTCCTGGCTCCATGGTCGTCTGCCTGTGTCTTCCTCACATCTGGCCCTGCCGCACTGCTCTGGCCCTGGCTGTGGTGGAGGCCAGTGCTGGGAGGAGTGGGGAGGGGGGACGATTGTGGACTTTCTCTGCTTTCTCCTTCCTTGGCTCCGTCACACGGGGCCCTGACGCTACTGTGCCTCCCCCACGACATACCCCTCACTCCTGGGGTAGCAAGCCAGGGTCCCCCATGCCGAACACCAAACAGGGCACTGCCAAGCTCCTTAATAACCGATAACCACAGTTGCCAACTCTTCACTCTCCCTTAATCCACAGCACTCTTAATATGTGGCTCAACTATTCAAAATATTGTCCATTTAAGATGTGAATTATAATGCTTTTGTTTTTCCAGTCTGTTACAGTGTCTTATGTATTCATGCAGGCAATATTTCATGTGTCTTCCCAGAAAATTTAAAATGCAGTATATTCCCCTCATTTTTCAGAGGAGAAAGAGTTGGGTTAGGGAGTGTGGTCCTGTCCAAGTTCACTCACCTAGGAATTGACACCTAGGATTTGACACTGCTCCCAGCTAGCGTCAGGGATTCCGGTGCCCACCTGCCTGGTCCACGTTCTGCCCTGTGATGCTGGCTGCCCCTGTGAGCCTCTGCTTCGTCCCACGAAGCACGTGCCTTTTCGCCGTGTGTTTGTGACAAGTTCCATCACGTGAAGCAGTCACCATCCTGCCTGGTGCCTCACGGTGTCTTGCCCTTCTCATCACTAACTTAACTCTCAGTCTTATGTGCACCTGCCTGCAGATCGAAGCGTCTGTCTAACCATTGCTGTGAACTCTGAGATTTCCTTCTGGTGTGCTCTGAGGCAGGTGTTCTCTGTGGACATAATAGTTCTCCAGCTGGGGTAGCAGTGATAGAAGCAACGCCAGTGTTAGAGACCAGGGGCCATGGTTCCTCCCCCTTAGAGCACTCCAGCCATATACAGTTAATGCTAAGTCTGTATTCCATGATCTTCTTCGGAGATGATAGCAGAGAACAGGCTGGGAAAATCTCAACTCCGTGCAAAGTCCTTTTTATGTAGCTTCTGATGGGGTGAGGTGTTACTCAAGAAAGGATTTTTTTTAATTTGTAATGACATTTTTATAAAAGAGAAAAAAGTTACTCTTTTAGAAAACCACTTCTTTTAAAAGTCACATTTAAATATATTTTTTCTTTTTTAAAAAATATTTATTTTATTTATATTTATTTATTTATATATTTATTTATTATTTATATATAATAATTATTATTTATTATTATTAATAATTATTATTATTTATTATTATTTATATTTATTTATATTTATTTATTTGAAAGACAGAGTTAGAGACAAAGAGAGAGAGGCCTTCCATTCACTGGTTCACTCCCCAGATGGCCACAACGGCCGGAGCTGCACCCACCCGAAGCCAGGAGCCAGGAGCTTTCTCTGGGTCTCCCACGTGGGTGCAGGGGCCCAAGGACTAGGGCCACCTTCTGCTACTTCCCCAGGCCATAGCAGAGAGCTGGATCGGAAGAGGAGCAGCCAGGACTAGAACTGGCGCCCATGTGGGATGCCAGTGCTTCAGGCCAGGGCTTTAACCCATTGCACCACAGCGCCGGCCCCCACATTTAAATTTATTAAAAATTCAACGTGGATGAATCGAATCCCTATTCTTGAATGTCCATCTCCTAGTGCAGATGCTGGGAGCAGGGAGAAGAGAATACGAGAGGAGGGAGGATTTGGGAGAGTGGAGAGGTGGCCAGGCTAATAAATTCTTGATAAACTCCCGGTGTGGTCTAGGAGCAACCACACCTGGAGACAGAATCCCCACCGAACAGAGGAATACAAGGAGAAGCATTGCAACGTGCAGACCAAGCGACACACAGAGAACATCTGTGAGAGTGTCCCGGACTCCGATTGTGACACACACGGATGGGGAAGGGCTGTGTGTCGTGCCCACCACCCAAAGACGCATCACCAGGTCAAACACCTGGGCCCCTGTTCTACATTAAAACTTCCGGAAATGTCTTTAAATCATTCTTTCTGGAAGTTACTTTGTTTAGAAAAATAACATTAAGTGAAGAAAAAAAAAGTACTGGAGAATACCTTTGCCCACCTAGAGGCTGTTGAGGCTTGTGGAGCAGAGCGGGCTGTGAGCTGGGGAGGGTCCCCGAGGCACCAGAGGAGAATGCAGCTTCCAGGACTGTTGCTCTGGGACTGATGCTTTACCCTCCCCCTGCTCTGATCTGCCGTCTGTCTCTGGCCTCTGCAGACTTCTGGCCAGTCGCCTTGCTGGCTCACTTCCTGCTGGGTTCCTAACAGGAGAGACGTTAGCAAGAGGTGGACAAGTCAGAGGAAGGGAGAAGCCCGCTCCCCAGCATTGCCTCCTCTCTCCGCCGGCTCCTCCCCCCACCATGCAGGCCGTGGGTCCAGCTTCTTGTACCCCAGAGGGTCGGACCCCTGGGGCCGCCCTAGCCTCCTCTTGACTGTCTAGGTCGCCACATTCTTCCACCGGGACTTCTCAGATGCATCAAGTCCTCTCTGCTGTAAGAGCTTACAGGGATTTGTATTTATTCCCTACTGGGCTCTGACTGATGCAGGAGACACGTGCACTATCTAAGCATCAAAATGTGGTTTAGGCACAACTTTGCCTGGAAATGGACACTCAGGGATGCCCCATGATGCAGAACAGACACAGGCAAGGAGAAAGGACACATCCAGGGCCCCAGATGATGCCCCAGGAAGCCAACAAGCAAGCGAACCGAGTGCCCAAGAGGCTGAGCCTGCAGGTAAGGCTGACTGACTGCATCTGTGCGAGTGGAGGGTCCCTGGCTGGCGGCAGCGGAGTGGACGGATGTCTTTGAAAGGGAAAAATCACAGAGAGGCAGGCCTGGCGGCTGAGTACTGAGGAGAGAGGCCAGGAGGAAGCAAGTTAGAAAGGAGACCTTAGGTCGGCGCTATGGCTCAGTAGGCTAATACTCCGCCTTGCGGCGCCAGCACACCAGGTTCTAGTCCCGGTCGGGGCGCCGGATTCTGTCCCGGTTGCCCCTCTTCCAGGCCAGCTCTCTGCTGTGGCCAGGGAGTGCAGTGGAGGATGGCCCAAGTGCTTGGGCCCTGCACCCCATGGGAGACCAGGAGAAGCACCTGGCTCCTGCCTTCGGATCAGCGTGGTGCGCCGGCCGGAGGCCATTGGAGGGTGAACCAACGGCAAAGGAAGACCTTTCTCTCTGTCTCTCACACTGTCCACTCTGCCCGTCAAAAAAAAAAAAAAAAAAAAAAGGAAGGAAGGAAGAAAGGAGACCCTGAGAGGCAAAGGCAGGGGAGAGGCAGAGCCTTCTAGGGGGAGGGGGAGGGCAGCGAGATCGGTTGCAAACACAGGGAAACAGCTGCACAGGCGGGGACAGCGCTGAGTGCAAACAGCAGGAGGAGGGAAAGGAAGTCTGAGCTCCAGCAGTGTGGAGATGGGAGACGCAAGGCTCTGCGGGGTCTCAGCCCTGCGGCTTTGCTCTTCAGAGCACTGACACTGGTGCAGCGAAGGACGACAATGCAAGGACCGAGACGCCCAGCCCCTTGCCTTGTGGTGAACCAAGTGTAATTGTGTTTTTTAAGATATATTTTATTTATTTGAAAGACAGAGTTACAGAGAAAGGTAGAGAGAGAGAGAGAGAGAGAGAGAGAGAGAGAGAGAGAGAAAGAGTCTTCCATCCACTGGTTCACTCTCCAGATGGTGCAATGGCTGGAGATGCACCCATCCAAAGCCAGGAGCCAGGAGCTTCTTCCAGGTCTCCCCACGCGGGTGTAGGGGCCCAAGCACTTGGCCCATCTTCTCCCAGGCCATAGCAGAGAGCTGCATTGAGAGTGGAGCAGCCGGAGGCCGGCGCCGCGGCTCACCAGGCTAATCCTCCGCGGAGCCGGCACACCGGGTTCTAGTCCCGGTGCCCCTCTTCCAGGCCAGCTCTCTGCTGTGGCCAGGGAGTGCAGTGGAGGATGGCCCCCAAGTGCTTGTGCCTTGCACCCTATGGGAGACCAGGAGAAGCACCTGGCTCCTGCCATCGGATCAGCATGGTGCGCCAGCCACAGCGGCCATTGGGGGGTGAACCAACGGCAAAGGAAGACCTTTCTCTCTGTCTCTCTCTCTCACTGTCCACTCTGCCTGTCAAAAAAAAAAAAAAAAAAAAGAGAGAGAGAGAGAGAGAGGAGCAGCTGGGACTTGAACTGGCACCTGTATGGGATGCTGGCACTGCGGGCGGCAGCTTTACCCACTACACCACAGTGTTCAGCCTCAAACAAAGCAATTATTACTTGCCTGACCAATTTCTATTGTTTTGGTCAGGTGTTCTATATTTTTTTGGTTCTTAGGTGTTTTTTTAAATACACTATTTTAAATTTACAAATAAAAGATTCTCTATACTTGTATTTATATCCTATATGATATTTTGAAATATGTATACATTGTAATATGGTTGAATTGAGCTAATTGGAAATATGCATCAGCTCATATACTTTTCATCTTTTGTGGTGAGAACAATTAAAATCTGTTCTCTTAGCAATTTTCAAGAATGCAGTATGGTTTTTTTGTTGTTGTTTTTTTGTTTTGTTTTGTTTTGTTTTGTTTTTGACAGGTAGAGTGGACAGTGAGAGAAACAGAGAGAAAGGTCTTCCTTTGCCATTGGTTCATCCTCCAATGGCCGCCGCGGCCGGTGTACCGCGCCTATCCGAAGGCTGGAGCCAGGTGCTTTTCCTGGTCTCCCATGGGGTGCAGGGCCCAAGCACCTGGGCCATCCTCCACTGCACTCCCTGGCCACAGCAGAGAGCTGGCCTGGAAGAGGGGCAACAGTGACAGAATCCGGCGCCCCGACCGGGACTAGAACCCGGTGTGCCGACGCCGCAAGGTGGAGGATTAGCCTACTGAGCCGCGGCGCCGGCCCAAGAATGCAGTATGTTGTTAACTCTCAGCACACGTGAGACCGTGTGATATTTCCCTTTCTGTGCCTGCCTTACTTCACTTAATACAGTGTCCCCTGGCTTCATCGGGTGATTTCGGGTTGAACAGTATTCCACGGTGGAGTGCCCTGTTTCCTCCAGTCCTTTGCCTGTTGATGGACACTTGGGAACAGTGAACGTGGGAGTGGGGACACCTGTGTACCACGTTGATTTCACATACTCTGGATTAAAATCTCACCTGGTAGTGAGATTGCTGCACCTTACGGAAGCTATATTTGTAATTTTGGGGACTCCCCGTGCTGTCTGCATAATGACTGAACTAATTTACTCCCAAACAGTGGTGTCCAGGGCTCCCTTTTCAGTACATCACGGCCAACGTTTGTCATCCTTTGTCTTTCTGATGACAGCCACTGCAGCAGGTGTGAAGTGAGCACTTGTGGTTTTTCTCTGCGCTTCCCTGATGAATCAGGACCCTGAGCGTTCTTTGTGCACCTGTTGGTCATTTGTAGATGTTCTTTTGCTCTGGTCCTTGGCCAATTTTCAATTAACTTTTATTGTTATTTTACTATTGGGTTGTTTGAGTTGCATACGTATTTTGGATATTAACCCTTTATCAGATACACGGTTTGCAAATATTTTCTCCCGTTCTGTAGATGGTCTCTTCACCCTGTCAATCATTTCCTTGGCGGTACGGTCTTTTTGGTTTGATACGGTCGGTCCCTCTTGCTTATTTTTGCTTCTGCTGATTGTATTTTGGGCATCACGTTAAAACCAAATCACTGCCAAGACCAGCGATACGGAGCTTCACCCCTACATTTTCTTCTCGGAGTTTCACGGTTTCAGGTCTCCCATCCCAGCCTGCGATGCGCTGTTAGCTGATTTTTCAGGTGTGGTTTAGGCTGAGGGTCCAGCGTCACGTGGATATCTACGCAGTCCAACGCCACTGTTGACAAGACTTTAGTCCCCATTGTTTGTTCCTGGCACCTTGGTTTTTGGTTGAAAAGCAGTTGATGATGCATGGGTCTGTTTATAGGCTCTATTCTGTTCCATCTGTCTATGTCTCTGAGTTTATGCCAGTGCCATACTGTTTTGATTATTATAGTTTTGTAGTATATTTTTGAAGTCAGATAGTATGATGCCTTCAGCTTTGTTCTTTTGGTGCACAATTGCCTTAGCCATGCAGTCTGTTGTGTTTTCATAAGAATTTTAGTATTGTTTTTCCTATTTCTGTAAACAATGTCATTGGAATTCTGAAGGAGATTGCATTGATTCTGTAGAGCATTTTGGGTGGTATAGGCGTTTCAATAATGTTAATCATTCAACTTCATGAACATGGAATATCTTGCCATTTCTTTTTGCCACTTTTGATTTCTTTTACCATTGTTTTATAATTTTCAGTGTGCACATCTTTCACTCTAAATTCATTCCTATGTGTTTTATTCTTTTTGGTGACTTTGTAAATGGAATTGTTTTCTTTATTTCTTTTCCAGACAGTTCCTGGGTGTAATGAAATACAATTGAGTTTTGTCTGTCGATCAATATCCTGCAAGTTTGCTGAATTCACTTATTACCTTGCATACTTTTTTGGTGGTGTCTTTAGGGTTTTCTATATATGAGATGATGGTGTCTGCAAGTTAGGATAATTAGACTCCTTTCTTTCCGATTTGGATGCCTGTGTTTCTTCCTCTGACCCAAATGCTGCGGCTAGAACTCCCAGGACCATATATGGAAATGATGGAAGTGGAACCGTTTTCTTGTTCCTGATCTTAGAGGAAACGCTTCCAGCTTCTCTGTTGAGTGTTGTTGGCCATGACTTTGCTACATATTCCCTTTATTGTGCGATGCACCTTCCTTCTAAACCCAATTCCAGGGAGGTTTGTCAGGAAAGGATATGGAATTTTGCTGAATGTTTTTTCTTGCATCCATGTGGGTTTTACAGTGATCATGTGGGTTTTGTCCTCTATTAATGTGTATTAATGTGTCTATTAATGTGGTATGTTACATAGATTCCATATGTTGAATGTTTTTAAAAATATTTTTGTATTTATTTGACAGATAGAGTTTGACAGAGAGTGAGAAAAGAGAAAGGTCTTCCATCCGCTGCTTCACTCCCCAAATGGCCACAACGGCCGGAGCTGGGCTGATCCGAAGCCAGGAGCCAGGAGTTTCTTCCAGGTCTCCCACCTGGGTGCAGGGGCCCATGCACTTGGGCCATCTTGTACTGCTTTCCCAGGCCACCAGCAGGGAGACGGATGGGAAGCGGAGGAGCAGCCGGGACACAAACCGATGCCCATATGGGATGCGGCTGCCGCCCTTTCTGTTGGTTTCCTGGTCTCTCCTGCATTTACTGCTGCTCTGTCCTTTAGTATGTCCTCCTCTGCCAACTCTGCTTCATTTGTCTTTTTATGGTTCCTGGGAGCGTAAGGCTAGACTGACATCTCTTCTTTTTTGATGCAGATATTTATTGCTAGAAAGTTCCTCTTAGTGTTGCTTTTGCTGCAGTCCATAGTTTTGGGGTGTTGTATTTCCATTTTCATTTGTTTCAAGATTTAAAAATGTTGGCTGGCGCCGTGGCTCACTAGGCTAATCCTCCACCTTGCGGCGCCGGCATACCAGGTTCTAGTCCCAGTCAGGGCGCTGGATTCTGTCCCGGTTGCCCCTCTTCCAGGCCAGCTCTCTGCTGTGGCCAGGGAGTGCAGTGGAGGATGGCCCAAGTACTTGGGCCCTGCACCCCATGGGAGACCAGGAGAAGCACCTGGCTCCTGCCATCGGATCAGCGCGGTGCACCGGCCACAGCGCGCCGGCCGCGGCGGCCATTGGAGGGTGAACCAACGGCAAAGGAAGACCTTTGTCTCTGTCTCTCTCTCTCACTGTCCACTCTGCCTGTCAAAAAAAAAAAATGTTTTCCTTTTAATTTTTTCAGTGAGACATTGGCTGTTCCAGAGTACCTTTTTAGAAAGCACAGTCACTCCCACCCCCACAGTGAAGTGCCAGGCGCGCCCTTACCCACCCGGTCCTGTGACCCCTCGGGTTCGGTCAGTCTCTCCACATCCTCTCTGTGGCTCAGGCAGCATCCAAGATCTGCTGATTCCGAGATGCACCCCTCTGGCCCAGACTTGCCTTCTGGGCTGATTGCTCAGAGCGGCTGAAGACTCTTATTCAAATGGCACCTCTGTTTGGGCAGCAGTCAGTTACCTGTTGCATGTAATATAACAAACCACACCAAAACGTGGAGGCTTCAAACAGTCATCATTTTCTTTGCCATTTTTGTCCATTCCTACTTTTTAAAATATTTATTTAAGGCAGAGTTACAGAAAGTCAGAGGCAGAGAGAGAGAGAGAGGTCTTCTGTCTGCTGGTTCACTCTCCAAATGGATTGCAATGGCTGGAGCTGGGCCAATCTGAAATCAGGAGCCAGGGACTTCCTCCGGGTCTCTCATGCAGGTTCAGGGGCCCAAGCACTTGAGCTGTCTCCCACTGCCTTCCTAGACCATAGCAGAGAGCTGGATGGGAAGTGGAGCAGCTGTCCATCCCTATTAAAACACCTCCGCCTGTCCACGGCTCTGCATCCCTAGCCCAGTCACCCTAGCCCAGAGCCCCAGCTCTCTCACTTCCGTGGAGGACGAGTCTCCTGTCTGGTGTCTCTCTGGCCTCTTCCCTGCAGTGTTGCTCTCCTCAACCTGTTCCCGCACTTCGCTGAATGAGCCTGTCCAGCAAGCAGCCCAGCTCGTATGGTTTCCCTCCTGTGGCCTCCAGCAGCAGGTGGCTGTGGCTGTGCCCACCTCATAGTCTCATACTCCCCGTCTCTCGCCGCTCACTCCTTCATGCCAAAATTCCTTTAGTCATCTGAATTTGCCAAGCTCCCTCTCTTACATCTCAGTCTTTACATAATGCTTTTGGAAAGTAGTTCAGTGTCATCTTCCCAAATTAAAAAACACACATACCCTTGAATTCAGCAATTACATTCCTCAGCAGAAACCAGTAGAAATGAATATCATGTTCATCACACAGAAAACACATGGAAAAGAATGTTATTAGCAGCGTGGTTCCTAAAAACCAAACACAGGGGCTGGCCCTGTGGCATAGTGGGTAAAGCTTCTGCCTACAGTGCCAGCATCCCATATAGGTACCGGCTGCTCCACTTCCAATCCAGCTCTCTGCTATGGCCTGGGAAAGCAGTGGAAGATGGCTCAAGTCCTTGGGCCCCTGCACCCACGTGGAGGACCTGGAGGAAGCTCCTGGTTCCTGGCTTCAGATTGGCCCAGCTCTGGCTGTTGCGGCCATCTGGGTAGTGAACCAGAGGATGGAAGGTGTTTTTCTCTCTGCCTCTGCCTCTCTGTAACTCTTCCTTTCAGATAAATAAATAAATCTTTTTAAAAAAGCACAAATAGGTAAATATTTTATATTGATGTGTATAATGGAATAATATATAGCAGTGAAAAAATATACAAAATGAATATAAATAGATCTCAGAAACATACTGAATAATATATATGTGTATGAGTTGGATTCTCTTGGGACTAAGTATTCTCTTGGGACTATATATCTAAATGTTAAGAGAGCATGATTCCTTTTATATAGATTGCATTAAAAGGCAAAATTAATCTCGGTGTTGGAAGTCAAGAGGGGGCGTGACTTTGAGCAAGGTGGTGGGAACAGTTAGTGGGAGAAGTCAGCAGGTGGCTTCTAGTGTTGATGATCTGTGTCTTGACCAAAGCAATATGCTTGCTGTGTGACCATTTAAAACCCCATGTTATTTTGTGTGCTATATTGCAAATTTAATTTTATTACAAGAGAGGGGAAAATACCCATTGAATGTGAGAATAAAAAGAACAAGGGAAAAAGAATAGAGAGTCAAGAGGGACACAAAGGAAGGGGCAGAGGGGCAGAGGGGAAGAAGAAGGGCGAGGAGGAGGGGAAACTTCATCCCCAGTGGTGAAACTGCAGAAGAGAAAATTCCTGGGGTGGTGAAAGGGGCCCCGGAGAGGCAGATCAAAGTCCCTCGTTGTTGTTTGGCCCAGGTTCAAAGCCACCCAGCCAAGGGATCAAAGTTAACTCCTGTTCTGTGCTTCTGGTGGACATCAAGAAGGAGAAGCCATTTTTTAATTCAGAAGTTGAGGAACGAGCCCAAGCAAGGACAAACTGCAAGCAGCCATCTGACGTCATAGGTGAGCAGGGGGGAGCTGGGCTGCGGCTGCTAGGGGAGGGGCCGTCACCTGTCTGGGCTGAAGGGAGCCTCCAGTTTAACAGAAGGAAGTCCTTAGGAATGGAGAACTGCAGAAGGACAGAAATGGAGGCCCTGAGTACTGACTTCACAGAGACCATCTCTAAAGCGAGGGGCTAGGAGCTAAAGTAACAGGAAAAACTATCAGGAAACAAACATATTCACAGATGAAGATGGAGAAGGAAGCAGCATCAAGACAAGGAGGTGTAGGGGCACCATTGCCAGAACAGAATCAGAAACAGGGAAGTGGGCAGAACCACGAGGAAAGTTAGAAGTGAAGGAGAAGTGTGAGGTGGGGAAAGATACAGAGGGTGGAGGTGAGAATGCTGGGGGGATGGGCAAAGCTGCCCCCTCTGCACCAGTCTGAGCAGCTTTTGGAACCACCTGAGAACCCCACACATTCCAGGAATAAACCAGGGCCCTGAGTCCACCCAGCTTCCCAGGGCTCCCCAGGGCCCTGCTGATGGGATTTCCTGCCACACAGGCTCCATGGCCACCTCCTGAGACTTTAGGGGTTTTGTTCCTTTATGCAGTCATCAGTAGCGAGGACTCTGAAGATCCCAGTGATGGAGAGGAGCCCCCGAAAGCCTCCACCTCAGCACTGAGAGGTGAGTCTCGTAAGAGCAAAGCTTGGGGGTGGGAATCGGAATTAAGAGCTACATTTCCTTATGCATTTTTTCTGAGTCCATTCTGTATGATGAATCCAGCTTATCCTAGGATCCTGTTACATGCATCTATTCTACTTGATCCATTTTGGAAATGGGAGGAATACAAGTCATGATAAAACAAAAAAAAATCATGATAAACTTATTTTTGAGAGTTGGACCCTCCTTTCCATGTATATAGAAATAGGCTAGCTGCATGAACTTTCTCTAGGATAGACCACATGCTAGGCCATAAAGCAAGTCTCAGCAAATTCAAAAAAATCAAAATCATACCATGCATTGTCTCTGACTACAATGGAATGAAGAGAGAAATGAACACTCAGGAATCTCTAGAACATATACAAACACATGGAGACTGAACAACATGCTCGAATGAACAGTGGGTCATTGACAAAATCAAAAGAGAAATCAAAAAATTTCTGGAAACAAATGAAGATGACAGTGCAATATATCAAAACTTTTGAGGCGGGCGCTGCGGCTCACTACGTTAATCCTCTGCCTTGCGGTGCAGGCACACCTGGTTCTAGTCCTGGTCAGGGCGCTGGATTCTGTCCCGGTTGCCCCTCTTCCAGGCCAGCTCTCTGCTGTGGCCCGGGAGTGCAGTGGGGGATGGCCCAAGTACCTGGCTCCTGCCATCGGACCAGCACGGTGCGCCGGCCGCAGTGCGCTGGCCGCGGCAGCCATTGGAGGGTGAACCAATGGCAAAGGAAGATCTTTCTCTCTGTCTCTCTCTCTTTCACTGTCCACTCTGCCTGTCCAAAAAACAAACAAACAAACAAACAAACAAACTTTTGGGATACAGCAAAAGCAGTGTTAAGAGGAAAGTTTATAGCAATCAGTGCCTACATCAGGAAATTGGAAAGGCACCAAAGAAATGAGCTATCAGAGCATCTCAGGACCTAGAAAAACAACAGCAAACCAAACCCAAAACTAGTAGAAGAAAAGAAATAATTAAAATTAGAGAAGAAATCAGCAAAATTGAGCTGGTTTTTTGAAAAAATAAAATTGACCCACCATTGTCCCAACTAACCAAAAAAAAAAAAAAAAAAAGGTGGAGAAGACCAAAATCAATAAAATTAAAGATGAAAAAGGAAATGTAACAACAGACACCACAGAAATAAAAAGAATCATCAGAAAATACTACAAAGAACTGTTTGCCTACAAATCAGGAAACCCAGAAGAAACAGATTCCTGGACACATACAACCTACCTAAATTGAGCCATAAAGACATAGAAAACCTTAAAAGTTAAATAATCAAGACAGAAATTGAATCAGTAATAAAGATCGTCCCAACAGAAAAAAAGCCCAAGACCAGATGGCTTCACTGCTGAATTCTACCAGACATTTAAAGAACTAACTCCAATTCTTCTCAAGCCATTCAAAACAATTCAAAGGGAGGGATTCTCCCAAACTCCTGCTATGAAGCCAACATCACCTTAATTCCTAAACCTGAAAAAAATACAACAGAGAAAGAAAACTACAGATCAATTTCCCTGATGAATACAGATGCAAAAATCCTCAACAAAATACTAACCAATAGAATCCAACAACACATCAGAAAGATCATTCACCTGAACCAAGTAGGATTTATCCCTGGTATGCAGATATGGTTCAACATTTGCAAATCAACCATTGTGATACATCACATTAACAAACTGAAGAACAAAAACCGTATGATTATGTCAATAGATTCAGAGAAAACATTTGATAAAATACAACACCCTTTCATGATGAAAACTCTAAGCAAATTGGGTATAGAAGGAACATTCCTTAACACTGTCAAGGCAACTTATGACAAATCCACGGCCAGCATCCTATTGAATGGGGACATGTTGGAAGTATTCCCACTGAGATCCAAGATCAGAAAAAGATCCCCACTCTCACCATTGCCATTCAATATAGTCCTGGAAGTTTTAGCCGGAAACATTGGGCAAGAAAAAGAAATCAAAGGGATACAAATTGGGAAGGAGAAATCAAACTATCCCTATTTGCAGATGATATGATTCTATGATTAGGGGAGCCAGAAGACTCCACTAAGAGAGTATTGGATCTCATAGAAGTGGCAGGGTATAAAATCAACACACAGGCCAGCGCCGCTGCTCACTAGGCTAATCCTCCGCCTTGCGGCGCTGGCACACTGGGTTCTAGTCCTGGTCGGGGTGCCAGATTCTGTCCTGGTTGCCCCTCTTCCAGGCCAGCTCTCTGCTGTGGCCCGGGAGTGCAGTGGAGGATGGCCCAAGTGCTTGGGCCCTGCACCTGCTTGGGAGACCAGGCTCCTGCCATCGGATCAGCACGGCGCGCCGGCTGCAGCGTGCCAGCCGCGGCAGCCGTTGGAGGGTGAGCCAACAGCAAAGGAAGACCTTTCTCTCTGTCTCTCTCTCTCTCACTGTCCACTCTGCCTGTCCAAAAAAAAAAAAATCAACACACAAAAATCAGTAGCCTGTGTATGCACAGACAATGCCATGGCTGAGAAAGAATTTCTAAGTTCAATACCATTCATAATAGCTACAAAAAGAAAATCAAGGGGCCAGTGCTGTGGCATAGCAGGGAAAGGCGCCACCTGCAGCAGCAGCATCCCATATGGGCGCTATTCAAGTCCCAACTGCTCCACTTCTCATCCAGCTCTCTGCTTGGCCTGAGAAAGCAGTAGAAGATGGCTAAAGTCCTTGGGCCCCTGCACCCATGAGGGAGACCTGGAGGAAACTGTTGGCTCCTGGCTTCAGATCAGTACAGCTCTGGCTGTTGTGGCCATCTGGGAAGTGAACCAGCAGATGGAAGACCTCTCTCTCTCTCTCTGCCTCTGCCTCTCTGTAACTCTGCCTTTCAAATAAATAAATAAATAAAAATCAAACACCTTGGAATAAATTCAACCACTGATGTCAAAGATCTCTATGATGAGAATTACAAAACATTAAAGAAAGAAATAGAAGATACAAAAATATGGAAAAATTTTCCATGTTCATGGATTGGAATTATCAGTATCATCAAAATGTCCATACTACCAAAATCAATTTACAGATTCAATGTGGTATTCATCAAAATAACAGATATTCTTCTCAGACCTGGAATAAAGTCTGAAATTCTAGAAAAAATGCTGAAATTCATATGGAAACACAGGAGTCCCCAGACAGCTAAAGCAATCTTATAGAACAAAAACAAAGCTGGAGGCACTACAATAGCAGATTTCAAGACATACTACAGGGCAGTTATAATCAAAAAAGCCTGGTGCTGGTACAAAAACAGATGTATAGACCAATGGAACAGAACAGAAATACCAGAAATCAATCCAAGCATCTACAACCAACTTACCTTTAACAAAGGGGTTAAAACCAATCCCTGGAGCAAGGACAGTCTCTTCAACAAATGTTGCTGGGAAAACCTGATCTCCACATGCAGAAGTATGAAGCAAGATCCCTACTTTAACCTTACACAAAAGTCCACTCAAAATGGATCAAAGGACTGAATCTACTGCCTGATAATATCAAATTGTTAGAGAACATTGGGGAAATGCAAATGCCAATGTAAGACATTGGCATAGGCAAGGAATTCTTGGAAAACACCCTAGAGGCACAGGCAACCAAAGCCAAAATTGACAGAATCACATCAAATTGAGAAGCTTATGCACTGCAAAGGAACACTCAGGAAAATGAAGAGGCACCTGATAGAATGGGAGAAATTATTTGCAAGTGATGCAACTGATAAAGGATTAATAACCAGAATATATAAAGAGATCAAGAAACTCAACAAAACAAACAACCTAGTTAAGAAATGAGCAAAGGACTTAAACAGGCATTTTTAAAAAGAAGAAATCCAAATGGCCAATAGACACATGAAAAAATGCTCAGGATCATTAGCCATCAGGGAACTGCAAATCAAAACCACAGTGAGGTTTCACCTCACTCCAGTTAGAATGGCTTTCATACAGCAACCAACAAACAAAAAATGCTGGTGAGGATGTGGGAGAAAAGTTACACTAATCCACTGTTGGTGGGAATGTAAACTGGCACAGCCACTATAGAAGACAGTATGGAGATACTTCAGAAATCTAAATATAACCTACCATATGACCAGCCATCCCACTCCTGGGAATTTACCCAAGGAACATGTTCTAAGTTGTACTTATGAAATGCATGAGTTTGTATTCCTTAAATAAAAGGTTTCTGGGGGTACAAAAAGAAATAGGCTAGCAAAATGATGAGTTTTTCTTTAAAACTAATTTCTCTGTAAAGTTTTAAATATGCACAGTGATTTCTGTAGAGAATAGAAGGCTCAATGTTCCTTTGTTGGAAGGTCTTATTGTCATCTGATCACAAGCTTTGAATACTGGCAAAAGAGAACTCATCCAGCATCTAATGTTAGCAGCTATGAAGACCTGAGATCAAGTACTCTGGGACCTGAAGTAGTTGACAGTTATTCCACGAGCCACAGCATATATAGTGATTTGTCAAAAAACTTTCATAAATAATATTTCATTGTTCTCTTTGCATCAACTTTAAAGGATAAGAGGGACACACACTCTCATCTTTATTTCTTAGATGATAAAAATGCATTCATACAAATGTTATGATGTCTTCTCCACAATACCGTGGAGCAAATAAAGGAAAGACAAGACCAGCACCCTGGATTCTGAGTTGTTTGCTGTGTAAAATGAGAGAGAGAAACAGTGGTCACAGTATGGTGTTATCTCAGCCCTGGCTACAGCAGGAGGTGGGGTGAGATTTGTGACTCCTTTGTTGCTTTCTAGACCCCGAAGATTTTAGAAACACACTAGGGAAAGACATGAAAATGTTCCCTGGTCCTGAGGTTACTAAAGAACATTATAACTTCTAGGATACAACTGTATGCATTTAACCTTTGTAGTCGCTTGGGAACTGGAAGGTATCAGGAAGGCACTGCTTAACTGGATGAATCCAGTTGGGTTAATACATTGAAAATGCGGCAAAACGTGCAGCAAATGGTTGTGGAGTATTCAGTGGCCCCCTAGCTGGGTTTATCCCAACTTCTTGTCTCTGCATAAGAGAAGAGTTTAAAGGAGAGACACGGATATAAGTGCAAGAATAGGAGCAGGATTTATTTCAAGAGATATTACACATTCAGAATTCAGAGGTGAGAGTGTAGCAGAAACGAGATCCACCCTGGTTCAGTAGACCTGTTTATTGGGTAAGCGGGTGGTACTCTGCTTATACAGACGAGGTGGAGTTGAGTGTGTGTGTGTGTGTGTGAGAGAGAGAGAGACAGAGAGACAGAGAGACAGAGAGAGAGAGGGACAATCTCTGGGAAGGATTCACAGTGTCTCCATGTGGCGCCCAGTATACAGATGTTCATTGTGCTGTCTTCTTTGTAATGGAGGGGGCTCAGGTGCATCATGGGAAAGCAGGTGTACTGATCGGGCCTGGAAGGTGGTGGAGTGTTTTAGTTTTTGTTTTGTTTTGTTGTTTTAGCAATGCAGGACTAAGGCACGGAGGCTGCTGGAAAGCTCTCAGCTTTCAGCTCACTGACTCGCTGCCCGTGGCGTGTCAGATGATCGTCTCTTCTGCTGCACGTGGTCATATCTGTTAATGCTGTTAGGTGAAATAATCTAACTACTCCCATCACCACACCTTACAGTTTATAAAGCATATTAACAGTGTTCCACTAAGTACTGATGATATTGTCAGTAATCACAAGGTTAAAAAGGCATCAAAGAATGATTTTTGTTGTTATTTAATTATTAATGATAAAATGACTTCAGATCAACTACATCCAAGTCCATATTATGGGTTAACCATTGCCTTATATTGTGATTTTTTTTTGAATAGTGCTTTCATAAGTAAAACTTCATTTTGTCATCTCTAAAACCTTAACAAGGAAGTCGGGTAGCCAAGTTATCCTGGCTTTAGGGATGAGAAAACTTAAGCTGGTGACTGTTGAGGATCACTGACAAATGTACATAGGAAATAAGAGGGAGAGTGGGGTAGGGCCCCAGAATCATGTCCTTGGGTCTACAGGACTGGATTCAGTGGAAGTGTGGGTGTGGACAGGTGCCTCAAGCCTCAGACAATTACATTGACTCACAGGAACAGCAAGTAAGTGTAGGCAGCAAAGACGTATTAAAGCAAGCGGAGCACACTTCATAAGGACAGTGGAAGCTGGCCTCTGGGAGGCACTCGGCTCAGAGTCTCAGGACGACGCAGCTCCGAGCCTCCTCCCAGGACCACAAAGCCAAAGTACGTTCCATAAGACTGCAGGAGCGGGCCGCCGACAGGGTTGGGCCCTGAGTTTCAGTGGACCGTTCATTTCTAGCCCAGCTTCTAGAGAGGTGAGGGGGAGTCATTGCCAGGGAGGCTCTTGCATGAAGTCCTGGGTGGAGGGATGCTGTGAACCTGAGCTGCGAGAGGTCACTGGGGACTCAGCCGGGGTTGTCTGGCACCACGCCCCACGTATTTCTCAGGTTAGCTGTAGCCGCTCCCTCCCTGGGCTTGGCCTGGATTTGTCTTTATCTCATCCATGGCAGTAGGCTGTCTTTGAGCTAGCTGATTGCTAGCTTGCTTTTTCCCTTGTTTATTTATTTATTTATTTGAAGGTCAGAGATATAGAGTAGGAGAGACAGAGGCAGAGAGAGAGAGATCTTCCATCCGCTGGTTCACTTCCCAAATGGCTGCCACAGCCAGGGCTGGGCTTGGCCAAAGCCAGGAGCTAGGAGCTTCATCTGGGCCTCCAATGTGAGTACAGGGGCCCAAGGACTTGGGTCGTCTTCTACTGCTTTCCCAGGCCATAGCAGAGAGCTGGAGCAGAAGTGAATCAGTCAGGACTTGAACCAGTACCCATATGGGATGCTGGCACTGTAGGAGGCAGCTTTACCACTAATGCCACAGCGCCAGCCCCATAGAGCTAGCTGCTTCCTAAACTGGCATTTTAAGCGGGTAAACAGGAAATGTTCATTTAAGCAACTAAAAACAGTTTCAGCTTTTGTTTTTGAATTTTTCTGCATTTTCCTTTTTCTTGCTGTTTTCCTTAGAACCTAGCCGTCTCCTGCCTCAGAAAGAAAGAGGAAAAATTCTCATCACAGTTTCATTATGATCACAAGCCTGTTTGCGTGTGAACTGTCACAGACTCTGTCTTCTGTATCCAAATAATGATTTTCTGCCTTTTGCTTCCAGAGCCCACGGATTTCAGAAAATCATCTCCAATTAGGAAAAGCCTTACGAAAAGAGGTTAGAGAAAAATAAGACTTCTTCACGGTTATCAACAAACAGCTTTTTTTTTTTTTTTCTACAGGAGGTTTATTCCATTCTTTACTATTGCCTTCAAAGCAAAACACAAGTTTGTTTTCATCTGGGTGGTTCCTATGTAGCTGATGTATTAGTGGTAGGGTTGTTATACCCAAAGCGAGTCACAGAACAGCACCACACACTGAGAATTTGGAAGGAGTCCTTTATGAGCCGGTGGCCGGTGGCCGGTGGCCGGTGGCCGGTGGCCGAGAGCAGCTCACGCTTCAAGGTCTCTCCACCCGAGTAGAAGCAAAGATTGGGCTTTGAAAGCTGTAAACCAGTCACACTGAGAGAGGGACAAATGGGAACAAGGATCAAGGGGTTAACATTTGGCCGTGATCGTTGTCATACGTTGATTTGCACATGCAGACTGTGCTGTTAAACAGGATGTGGCAAATCAACCCAAAGTCTCAAAATTTGAGAATTTCCAGAAGTCCCCGGCCTGCTGTCACGGGGGTCAGAAACAGCAGATGCACCTGCAGCCATCGTGGAGTCCCCTGGAGCTAACCCGGCGTTCCGAGCCCCACACTTGAGGCTCACTGCTATAGCACATGACCCCAAAGAAGCCAGTGACTCCAATACAACCCAGGTTTCACTGGTTTCTCAAGTAAACAGTCCAGGGGTTTTTCAGACACGGAGAAGATGGGGCCCCGTCTGCAGCAGACTCAGGGAACCAGCGGGTTGAAGGTCTGCCTTCTCCAATCCAGGCTTCTCTGGTTGCCCTGAGAGAGAAGCAAAGCTGTAAGTCAGTGCAAAGACAGGCCCGAACCAACACAGGCACGGAAGACAGACGATGTAGCAGAAGACGCAAGAGGCTGAGACAAAGCAGAGACGCCCACTGGGGATGGCATCTCAGCTTCCGGCTCAGGTGACGACAGGCATAACGGTCCACTGGCTTAGGTGTGAAGACTGGATCTGAGAGGCAGGTGGTGGAGGCCTGGGGCCGAGCCCTTCTTGCTGTAGAGTTTCAGAACTTCCCAGGCATTTCTTAGTGCCCTTTGCTGTAGAACATCCCCAAAACGGGTTGGAGCTGCTGCAGCACCCCTGAACTGGATCCAGCCCGCCGCCCAGCAGCACCACTGCGATGGAAAGAAGCAGGTGTTTAGTGCGAAGCCCAGAGCAAGGAGCCGGGCAGCCATGGCTGAATTCCCAGGTTCCCTGCGGGAGTAAAGACAATGAGTGTTAGAGTTAGAAGCTGGGGACCAGCAGGGAGTGATCAGCCCGTGTGTGGGTCTCTGCTTGGTCCCCAGCACTGGGGGGCCTTGCTTTGATTGGTCAGCGACAGGGGACTGGCGTGGCCTTCTGAAGATGTTGGGATGCTAGGTGGGCTCCCGGGCCTGTAGCTGGTTATTGCCTGGTTGTAAACAGGGCTTGATGTTCCGACAAGCATCTCCTCTGGAGTCTAACAGCAGGGCGTTAGCTACAGGGACGGTAAGTGAGCCTGCAGGGCTGGCCATGGCTGGAGGCGGGCATGGCAATGCTAACCGCAAGGGCAGGTGTGTGGCTCCGTTACTCAGTGAGCCGGCCTCTACAGAGGAACCTAGGCTGAGGAGGAGGTAACATCCCCATCCAGGCCACCCGGGCGGGGCTCAGTCACACTTTGAATAGAACGCTCTCCTGTCTCGGGTCTCTTGTTGTCCTACACTGAGGCCCCAAGGGAACCTGTGTTCCTTTCTGCAGTGAGAAGACAGGACCAGGACTCTTCAGGATCCAGTGAGGACGAGCCTTGCCCAGTCTCCTGGATCTTGGGGCAGAAAGCTGAGCTGGGGAAGGAAGGTAAGGACTGCCCAGGGTCGCAGGGCCTCGGGAGCCCCAGACCAGAGCTCCGCTTTCCTCCGGCGTGGAGGGCTGAGCACAGCCATGGCCTTGTTAAACCTGGGGGTTCTCTGGATTTTCCCCTTCGGGCCGCATTGGAAAATACAAAGAAGAAAATTGTTACGAGTTTGGGCTTAGCAAGAGGGCCGCAGCCGAAGAGCAGTGGCCTTTGCATGCTACCCCACCGGTCCTGTGACCCCCAGAGAACTGGGTCTCTGTCTGCCTGTAGCCTCTCTTTCTTCTTTCATTTTTTTTAACTTAAAATCCCGCAACCACTGTTTATTATAGAGTGATCCCTGATTGGGGTGATGGGCTTATCGGTAGGATTTCTGGTAGTGAGCATGCACACCAGGGCCTCCAAACTTTCTGGACGGGGGCGGGGCGGGGCGGGGGGGGGGGGGGAGGTTAGCTACCAGCAGGGGGCGGTCATACTGGCTGAGGATGTCTTTGATCTCCTTCCTGGAAGCCTCATCCGCATATTTCTGGTGATAGGCCACCAGGGCTATGTAGTGGACTGGCAGATAGCATACATCCGAGCGTCCTGCCCACCACCCTTCACTCGGACACGGATGTCCAGGCCAGCAAACCATTCCTTGCTGCACAGCTTGTACTGCGGTGGGTGTGGCTTGATCATCTCCAGGGGCCTCCGTTCAGCCTGATAAGCCCCCATTGCCCAGTTTGCAGTGCACCGCGGCGGTAGCTGCCTCCTTACGTCCGAAGACCTGAACAGACTGTAGTGGGCCCTTGGACGGCCTGGCTGCGGCCGTACTACAGAGCCTCACCCATCCTCTGTTTCATAAAAAAGAGAAAGCAGGCCAATATGCTGTTGCCTGATTTTGTTACAGATCGATGCAAAACTCAGAGGGGCCTGGTCATACTCTCTAATTATTGACAGAAAGAAAAGCTTCAGTTGTTACCATCAAATCCCGTGGCTCAGTTTTGACATGTACCTGCAACGTGACATTGGCCACGTGGTGATGTTGAAATTATCTTGGCAAATAAAATCCTCGTTCATCCTCACAACAACGTGAGAGGCAGGCATGCTAACAGTTGATCCCCCCTTTCTGCAGGCAGGGCGCCCAGCACATAAACATGTCAGGATCTTCCACACATCACACACAGTCAGTTAGGACAAGGGGCAAGACTGACCTCGCTTCCTCCCAAACACCCATAATCCTTTATACCAAAGTCCCTGGAGCCAGGTGTATCTTGGAATTGTAAAGGGTTTATAATTTTAGATGGCGTGGTTTAGATTGTATCTGGCCAGATCCCATCCTCCAATACTCTGTATCCGCATGCCTTCAGCAAGCTGTGTGGATTTTCACACCAAGTGTGGTGAGATCATACCTGGAGTCCTGGCAGCTCACCTCCAGACTCTCAGCTAACTTAGTTAACTAACTGCAGACCCAGGCAAACAGCCTGCTTTTCAAACCATCTTTGACTTTGTAACTCAAGTTAAAGGGGTGAGGCTCTCTGCTCTGCTTGGTAGTGGTCGTATTCCTTAGATGGGAGGGAGAGAAATGATTGCTGTCGAGTCTTTGTGGTCTGAATCCTGCCTTCGGTGTAAGCAGCAGTAAGATATATAAACTTTCACTTTCCAGCTCCTGTGACTATTGGAACCACATCTACTTGGTGGAATCACAACCAGAAAAGACGTAAGAGCAATTAAAACTCTTGATGTAACAAATATCTTTCTTTTTTAATATTTATTTATTTTATTTGAAAGGCTGAGTTACAGAGAGGCAGAGCGAGAGGGAGAGAGAGGTCTTCCATCCACTGGTTCACTCCCCAAATGGCCCAATGGCTGGAGCTGGGCCAATCTGAAGCCAGGAGCTTGAAACCAGGTCCCCAACATGGGTGCAGGGGCCCAAGCACCTGGGTCATCTCCCACTGCTTTCCCAGGCCATAGCAGAGAGCTGGATCAGAAGTGCAGCAGCTGGGACTCGAACAGCCACCCATATGGGACACCAGCACTGCAGGCGGTGGCTTTACCCACTACACCACAGCACCGGCCCCTCAAATACCTTTCTTTGTTACTAAAACTTCATTCCATTTTTCATCATATTCTTTAAAATAAATGAATGTGTTGGCATTTTAGATGATTCTAGATTGTGTATTTTGAATTAGGTAAGTTGGGCTAATTGGTGTTGCACGCGGGCCTCAAATATTCAGAGGCACAAGTGCAGTATGAGGTTATTCTTGGCTCACGTGACTAAGATAAAGCAGTTCCTAGAAAGAAGGCCCTGCACTCCACAGTCGCCGAGGCCTGGCTGGTGGAAGCTCTGACTTCTTTTTTTTTTTTTTTTTTTTTTTTTTTTTTGACAGGCAGAGTGGACAGTGAGAGAGAGAGACAGAGAGAAAGGTCTTCCTTTGCCGTTGGTTCACCCTCCAATGGCCGCCGCGGCCGGCGCACTGCGGCCGGCGCACCGCGCTGATCCGATGGCAGGAGCCAGGAGCCAGGTGCTTCTCCTGGTCTCCCATGGGGTGCAGGGCCCAAGCACCTGGGCCATCCTCCACTGCACTCCCTGGCCACAGCAGAGAGCTGGCCTGGAAGAGGGGCAACCGGGACAGAATCCGGCGCCCCGACCGGGACTAGAACCCGGTGTGCCGGCGCCGCTAGGCGGAGGATTAGCCTAGTGAGCCACGGCGCCGCCTAGCTCTGACTTCTTTAAAATTTCGGTGCCATGGTCTCTGGGGTAGAAACAGAGGTAGAAGCAGGAGGGGAGTGTGCAAAGAAGCAGAAATAAAAAAATTAAAATAAAAAAGAAACGGTGACAAAAGGGAGTGCCTACTGTGGCCAAGCTGGCCTCAGTCCCAGCCTTGGGGGCGGTTCCTGGAACAACCTTGACCCACAGGCCAGGGGAAGCCAGAGGACGGCCTGGGGGTG